>NC_056741.1:652690624-652853124 GCF_019279795.1 Protopterus annectens
GTTGCTGTAATGTATTATTGCTACAACTAAATGTTAGTAACCGTGAATGTCCTTCTGTGAGATGGGCCAACACATTGAGGTGCACAGGCCTCTCGTACTGTAAGACCATTATAACTACAGTTCAGTCTCTGTGTATTACCTGTAAAACACTACAGGATGATCTAAAAGGTTGATTGGGAGGGGTGGCTGTAACAGGGTGATACTTAGACTGAAAGTGTCCAAGGGGCCACAACTTGACATTTGCTGGGGCCCCCAAATGCTAACACTAGCCCTGGATACAGAACGCCATAGAATGCCCTATTTTCATAAAACACTGCTAATGCAGAGATACACAAATACTAAGAATTTTAAGGATTGATGACCTGTCACAGTTTGCTAATTCTTTTGTAAATGCTGCTAAGTCAAAGGATTTTTAATTAAATTGCTGCATTCAGTTGGGATTATGATATGTAGATATATCCCAAAGACAGGAATGTAATCACATATGCTTTTGTCATAATGCTTAATGTAATAACATAATGAGGTTTGTGAGTTGGCACCCAGCATATGGCATTGATGTCATGCTTATAGTTAATTGTAGTCCCAGGTTATCATGAAGTATTACTATTCCAGCTATGGCAAAGTCACCATTCATGGTAGTGTTGAATGGCTCTCACCCAAGCCCTGGATGCTTAGAATGAGCTGCAGAAATGTATGCATCCAACATATAGATTGTTACCTCTGGACTTTTACATTTTGTAGAACAAGACATCTCCCTTTGTCTTGCTACTGTTCACTATCTGGCATGTAGGGTGACATTAAAATAATTTGCAGTCAGAAATACAGTATTTCCAGCCTGTATATATGAATAGCTCAGAAGTGTGAATAACCAGGTGGTAAGAATTTAGTTATATTAAAGGGTGGATTCAATCAAGCTTCTCTGAGAGTATCTGAATTAGTTAGACCTAGATGAAGTTCATCATAATTGTTGATACTTTAGAATGCTCATTCCCTGTGTAGAAATACGAGTAGACCTACTTTCCAAAAGACAAATTACAAGAGGCTAGACATTATCGTGTACAGATGAGTCCACTAGCAATGCAGGCTAATACTGTATGAAACCATGTTTGTAGGGGAGTTAACTGTGGTGGTAAGTATGAGTCTGGATTACTCATGAAAGTTGCAAGAAAAGAGAATGAACAACCAAACTATGCAGGACAAAACTTCAGACAGGGTATAGAATAGATTTAGTTTCCAGAAGGTCAGAATACATAAAGTCTCAAAAGTAAGACTGTTGAATAGAGGTGTAAAGTAATATCCAAAAATGAAGCTGATCAGATAATTACTTTGTTTTAGCTACGAGTGATGAAGAATAAGGTTTAAAGCAGAAGGCTTTTCCTTGATGACACCAACATATCAATTAAATTGGCTTACTGATTTGTTTCAGACTTACTAATAATCTGTTTTATACAATCATCATCTGACAGTGTAGAAGGACGCAGATGTATGAACTAACAGTACAACATAAATGGCCTGATCAGAAACTTGGGTGTAGAACTTTTCAGGAGCCTGATCCCACCTCCTGATCAGCCAAGACAGATGAACAGATTAGTTAGGAGATGAAGGAAGTGGTGGAATAGGGGTGGAAGAGTCTGACTAAGTACATAATTGGCAAGGAACTTTTAAGGGGTACTCAAGAAATGTTTGGCTATAGACTGCAAACGGGCAGAGAAGAAAGTAATACCAGTGACTTATAAAAACTTAGTTTGACTAGCACCTATCAGCATCAGTAGCAGTTGCAGAATATACGAGAAGGCTATATACATATACAATAGCATGGATCCAAAAATTATGGGGGTAAAAAGAAATAAAACCATGAAAACTCATAAACTTAAACTTACTTAGAAATATTGTAATTTCTGAAGAAAGAAAACTATGAACTGACTGCAATCCACAGTGACTTACTAGAAAATCAAAATTGTGATGAGGTACAGGGTAAAACGTAAGGAAAATATCATGTAAATTCTTCAAGATGAGGGAAAACTGAGTGCTATGCGAGGATGAAGTCATGCTATAAAACTAGCATCGTGTAGCTGGCTGTCTAGCACCCCCAACATGGTGCTGTATGTGCATGTAGAAAGTCATAATCAACAGCCTCATAGACAACCAGTCTTCTAGAAAATCAAACTATCAGTGCTGATAAATATCTTAGAGGATACAAAATCCATTCTAGTACAATTTCAGTGTCCTTTTTAGTAAGAAATGTTAACATCTCTCCTTTTCTACGTATTGGATGTTGTGAATCTTGATATAAGGGAAGGAGATGTGATAAACAAATTGGATTGTAGAGAATGTAACTGGTATTTATTGTCAAATACAGCAGTACTTCTAGAGTTGACACAGTGCTGAAAATATACCTTTAAAGTACTGTTAGGTGTCTTTGTTTTAGTTTATCTTTTTATCACATACCATTGACAGGTGATAATGGCTGTCATGCGACGTTTTACTATTTAAGTTGCTGTTGCTTTATATTGATCCAGTCTATTGAGGTCTCCTTTTAGAGAAGAAAGTGCTTAATGGGTGGGAATTTATTGTTCTAAATTAAGTTGTGATATGATTAATGCTATTAGATATGTTCCTTTTCCCTCCTCCTCCATCTAATAACTCATCTTTTACCTCACATGAAGCAGTAAACCCTTCTATCTCTGCATAAAATATTACAAAATATTATAACACCCTAAATTCTGCTTCAGTGCAATAAATAAAATACCTTAATAGCTTGTTCATTGCCTGCAAATATAATCCAATATTTCACTTTCTGTACCCAGCTATTCTCACTGTAATGGTCACAATCCTTTATAAGCCATTATCTTACATATGCTGTCTACCTATGTTAATAAAGATAATACCTCAAAGGTTCAAGTACGCTGCAATTTTCCTTTCCCCAATTTTACATTCCCACAGATGCCTGAGAGTAAGCACCAGGTGCAATCATATGTTTCTTAGCTGAAATTACAGAAAACATTAAATACAATACAATGTAAAATATGCTCAACATATGATCTCTTGAGAGACAAGCAACATGGCTTTCACTCTAAATATAACACACAGACAGCAATCATTACTGTAACTTCCCAAATGTATTCTAACATGGAGAATGATTTGTTAACAGGAGCTATGCTTCTGGGATTAAAATAAACAGATGAAGCTACTAACTGTAACCATTTTCTTGATAATCTGACTGAATGATTATGTTTTCTCTTGTGGTTATTTCTTCGTTCAATATTATCTCAGTTTATTTGCAGCTATAGGGCATAACAGGTAGGACAGGTCAGGGCAATGTAAAATTGGAACTGAAGGTTTTGTGGAACCACCCCTGCACAGATCAGAGTGGCTAGCCAATCAGGTTACAAACAGAGGTCAATACAACAACAGTTACACCAGCGTTGTCCCTGGGAAGAGGAACAGAAGCAACAGGAGGATGAGTGGACACCAGTGGCAGGCCTTATTCAAAACAAGGACCTAAATATTAGTGGCAAAGCATTTCATACATACAAGTTCAAGGACCTTGTAATAAATAATGTACATTAGGATGTTTTTCAGAAAGGGTTTTCTTTCATTCCACTAAGGAAGTTCAGCTATATGAACACCATAATTGAATCAAAGTTATTTTTGGGAAAAAATAATTTGGGGTTAATGGTAAGAATATTGATATAGCATATCAAAAATGTGAGTTACGTAGGGAATCATTATAGAACCCTCCTTTTCATCCAAATTTGGCTGTTTTTTGCACAAAAGATATCCATAATTTGGGCTTTTAGGAATCTGGCTCATATGTCTTGAGAGACCATCCTTCAAGGAATTATCTACCAACAAGGATATATGTATGATGGAACTAGAACACAGGGAAAGAGGCACTGTAATTATAACAGTTTGGAATACACCTCTCTTATGTTTCCCTAATCAGGAATGATGAAGTTTATGGTGTTGCTTCATTGAACAAGGTCCATCTGTTTTACAGAGTGGTCATGTTGCAGCTATTAGATCTATTGCCACAGGAAAGCATTTCCTGTTAAGAATTCACCCTTTTAAAGATGAAGAGACCATGAATCCTAATTATTTTTGGCATTCCTAAAATGCATAAAAATATCATGGATCCCCCATGCAAGCTATATTTCTTTAACCTTCAGCAATTGTTATTGATCAGAAATTGAAAATCTTCATTGATAAACTTCCCAGAATAATAAAAGATTTCTGGGAATTCCTGGCCAATTTGAGCAATGCCCCATGTGGAACCCAATGATATTTTTTAACAGTTGGCATTAAAGACTTGTTTACTGTGATGCCCCAAGAATTGGGGTTGGATTGGTTCAGACTGTTTGTGGCCACTCAAATGCAATTTTGAACACAGGACATGAATAATCTTTATTTGTTTACGGAACTGGTTTTACAGAATAACTACTTTGTATTTGAAGGAGAATATTTTAAACAACTTGACAGCATGTGCCCCAACATTTACTAATATAGTTCTATGTTATTGGGAACAAGATCCTGAGCACTGCAATGAATATTACAGGTGTTGGAGGTTATTACAGATTTTTTGGGTGATGTGTTATTAATTTGAAATGGCCATCAAGAGTCATTAGAGCAATGTTTATCATATTTAAAGGTCACTACCACATTGTTGGAATTCCCTTTCAAATGTGACCATCATTCTGCCATATTTTTGGATTTGGAATTGATCAAGGTCATTAACGACAGTTTTCTAGAATTTATAGGAAACCTACTTATTCCAGCTAGTTTGTGCATTTCAAAAGCCACACAATTATAGATAGAAATGTGGCATTGTTAAAGGACAGTGTATACAGTTTACAAAAAACATCCATTGAGACAATTTATATGAAGGAGTGCCAGATTCTTATATATATGTTTATTGCCAGGGGCTATTCTAGTGCTTTGTTGGAGGACATCCAGAAATATGTTTGGAGGAACAGTGATGTCAAATTTGTCAATAGTTTGAGGTCATCTGGGAATCTGGGAATGTTATGACAGTAAATGTAAAGACTTCTATCTTCAAGGCTTTGACATTACAATATTCCCATGAATCCCATGATTTCAATGCATTGTGGACAGGAATTGGACTTTATTTTTGGAATTTTGGCCAGATTTAACCAAGAAGGAAATGCATCTTAAATTCATATAGAGAAAAACATTGTAAACTTGGATTAAGACTGGTTAAATACAAAAAGGTAAAAACAGAAGTAAATCCAACCAGTCAGCCATGGCAGTTGCTGTATAAAATCATGGATTTTATTCAAAGAAGAAAAATAAAACTGTTTAGAAAGGCATGAAAGTGCTCATCTGTGTTTTAGCCTTGATTTTATTGTTTTATTTTCCTTCTTTGAATAAAATCAATAATTTTATACAGCAACTGATGTGGCTGACTGGTGAGATTTACTTGTGTTTTTGCATCTTAAATTCATCTTTAAGCCCAGAAACAATATTTGCTTAAAAGTGGAATACAAATCATTGGTAAAATAGACTAACAGGGCCATGATTAAGGGTGGTTCTTGTTTATCTTGTTGGTACATTAACAGGACCTAATGTTATGTATTGCAGTGTCATGACGAATTATAATTGTTACAATGTTGTTTATTTAGCAACTTCTGCTCAAGTTGTTATCTGGGTAAAACCTAATGAAATTATTATATACAGGAACACTGCCATAGTATAAAAACTAAGAATGAGAGAATACCCTTTTCAAGCATTCCATGGCTTGAGAAAAATCTCAAAAAGTTTTCTACTTTTGTATTAAAAAAATTGACAAATTATTTGAAAGAGGGGAATGATGAAATGGAACTTCTTTGCAGGGAATCACACTGGAAAGTATGGCTAAATAGTGATATAGCACCATGCTTAAATGACTACATTTCCCAGCACGCATTCTAAGGAAACATTACAATAAACTCATGTTACATTAACTAGTATATGAACGAAAGTGCTTATCTATTAAAGGAGCAGTCTTGGTGAAATACAGGTGATTGCTGGTGTATTTAATTTTGTTCTTAGTTACAGAAATAAAAACTGCAAGAAAAACACAGCAGAACTAGAATTTTCTTTGTGTGATACCGTAAACCTCCTCTAATGGAGGACTATAGGATACATGTAAATAACCTCTTAAGGTTCATAGGCTCATAGGTAAGTACTAGGCTATTGGCCCTAAGGCCTATATAACCTAGCCAAAAGGTACCCTGGCTTTCACCACCCAAGAAAATTATTTTCCTGTGCCACTGTCGAGCAGAGCCACAGAAGTGATCCCCGGGGTGAATTTCCTATCTCCCATCCAATCATCAAGATTTTTCTTGGAGTTCTAATGAGGAGCTTTGTTTGATATAGATAGGTAGTTTGTTCCAGAGTATGGGAAGTCTCTGGGACAGGAATCTATCCCACCAGCATGTTCTGTTTATTGTGGTGACAAGGTTTAGGTCCCTAGAGCGTGTAGCTCGGAGGGATTGGGATTTCTTTAAGTGGAGCATGTCCAAACAAGACAGGACATCAAGTGTTTAGCTACATGGTTTCTGAATGTCCATAACTTTTTTTTCTTTTTAAGTTTTTATGGTTACATTCAGGCCAATAAAGCCAAATCTCATTAGCTGTGGACATGCATGTTTTGGCCTTTTTATTAACCATGTCAGCACAGCATAAGTGGATAGGTTGGCTATCCTTCAAAAACACAGGGTCTTTTGCCTATAAAGATTGTTTCTTTTGCTGATGCTCATAAAGATTAAGGTGTCTGAAAAATATCCCAACTAACAGCCAAACCAAAGGGTAAAAAGTGTATAGAGACAATCATTCAGTAACATTTGCAAGAAAAACTCAGCAAAGCTAGAGTTTCCACTGTGTGATACCTTAAACCTCCTGCAACGGAAGTCCATGGGACTATATATAATGACCTCTTAAGGATGTCAAATGTTTCAGCTACATACAAAAAGAACAAGACTGAATGACAAGTGGTAAAAAGTAAACCAAAAACTTTAAAAAAACTTAAGGTCTTATGTGAGTAGTGGACTAAAAATAAACACCCATTTTTAGCATCAAACTTTGTAATAATACACTTTCTTCAAGAATGATTTCTTCAGAAAACTATAATTACTCCATAAAGACACAGTATTTTAAAAAAAGTACAAACCAATAGCCATTCAGGTCCAATTAACAATCAATTAAAACACATTTTTAAAGCAACAAATGCAATGCAAACTCAGTATATAAATATACAAAAGTTTACACACAATTCTTCTTTTGGCTTTTCCCGGTTAGGGGTTGCCACAGTGGATCACCTGTCTGCTCATGATTGACAGTGGAGTTTTATGGTGCCAAGTTGCCAGCCTGGCACCCAACCTTCCGCAGAAGGGCCAATTTAGAGTATCCTATCCACCTACAGCATGTCTTTGGGATGTGGGAGAAAACCAGAGCACCCGGAGAAAATCCACGTGAACACAGGGAGGACATGCAGATGCCGCACAGAAGGCACCCCAGCCGAGAATCGAACCTGAGAACCTCTTGCTGTGAGGTGGCAATGCTAACTGCTGCACCACCGCGGCTGCCTTGCACAAGTTTACACACACTACTTTATACAATGTTCTAAATATTTAAAAAAATGTTTTGTAGTAAACACATATAATACATTTTACTTTAAAAGGATGTGAATGCCTTATAATTTGTTCTTATTAACCTTTAATCTTTAGGTGAAGTGGGGCTGAGTGTCCATTTCCATCATGACTGATTGTTAAAGTTTTTATTTCAGCTTCATGGCTTCTGAATGTTCATGACTTTTTTACTTTTTAAGTCTTTATGGTTACATTTAAGCCATGTCCACAGCTTGTGGGGTTTGGCTTTATTGGCCAACAGGAGGCTTAAGATATCACACAATGGAAACTCCAGCTTGGCTGAGTTTGTCTTGCAGTTTTTACTGCATGGTTTGTCTGTGTGTCCTTTTTACTCTTTGGTTTGAATCTCAGTTACAGAAATGTAAAAAAAAATGTGACGTGTTGTACTGGCTCAAAAAGCTAGTAATGCAGAGGTGAAGTGGTTGATGTCCTTATATATTCCCTGTCTAAGGGAAGCAGTTTGTTTGAAAATAGCAGCTATAAAGTTGTCAAGTTCTGTTGCTGCTGTTTACTGGACAGCATTATCAGCTTTTAGTGCCAGATACAACATTAACAGCATGTTGCTAAGATTGGGTGTCACACTAGAGTAGTGGTAAATCAGAATGTTATTGAACTTTTATTGGGGGGCAGTCATGGAGCTCCATGCACTACACAATAATTGATTTGATGTAGTGGCTTATTATCTCTGTGTTTAGAAAGCAAAATATGGATGATTGCATGCATAATAATTACTCGCATGTCTTGTTTTGATGGTGACATTCTTAGTTTTAATTAAAATCCCTGTAATTCTCCAGTATCAAGCTTTACAAGTACACTACAAAAAGTGCTAAAAAGTGAATCATTCTTGTTTCTTCATACCATCTGTAAATATTTATTTATTCCTTCTTGCCAGTTGCAAATATTCATTTATTTGTTTTCCTTTCATGCTGTTTTTACTCATTCGTATACATATTTGTTTATATAAGTTGTATCTGCCATGTAGTCTGGTTTGTTGCTGACAAGGTTCTTGAACCAGTCCAATTTGCTGGTTAACAAAAAATAAATAGATAAAGAGTAAAAACCGATCTCCTGCACAGAACACACTTTTTCTGTCTCTGTTTATAGTCGCATAGCAAACTGTGCAATCACCTTATGTAATCAATATTTCATGTTTTAGTCAAGTAAGCATACCTTCTATAACTGAAAGTTGTAGGTTATTAGTTGCTGTGTAACATATTTGGTATTCTGTTCTAGGTGTTGTACTTGTCTGTGATCTTGTCATTCCACATTGCAGCTTATGAAATATTTATTTACTTTATTCCATGCGTTTTACTAATCTGTAACAACCTTTGGTTTATCATTGCTTTATGACTGTATAGACTGTCTTGTATCCAGCAAGGTAAGTGACTTGCATTCTGTTTGGAATAGATAGAAATTTTATATAAAAAAAAATTAAAGGAGAAGGTATACAGTGCATTTTCTGGAATGTAAAGAATCCTAGAAAATGAGAAGGGAAGAAATATTTGCTGTCTTCCTTCAAAGGATAAAATTTTAGATGCATTTTTTTCTTGGAGATAAAGTTAACAGACTGGGGAGCATTAACATGTCTTGCTAGATGGAAGAGATGATGTTGCAAATCTGTGTATGCTTTCAATAAAGTATGCTATGCATTGGTACACAAATCTGTGAAATAGTATACATTGTCAGATCATCTAAGTCCTGCAGGATACTAAGCAATATCAAAAGCCAATTCCTAAAAGGCTCACCTTTGGACTTTGCATTGTATATTTTCCCGGCTAGAACAAAACAAAATGCTTGCTGAATTGAAAGTTATATTACTTGTCACATTATAAAAAATGATGATCTGTTGTTATTGACTGAAACTATGTTTCAGACCATTCTATGCTGGTATACACAACTAAATAGCGTTGGATAAGCACTACTCCCAAAAAGAGATTTGATTGTCTGTTATTGAAATCCCCATAGTTCTAAGCTAAGGTGGCATCTGTATTAATCTCTACAAAGCTGTTATTTCTGAGTAATTCATGGTAGTCTAAAATCGGAGTTGGAGCACCTTTACGGAGAAGGGAGGAGAGGGAAAGGGAGATGGATCCACAGTATATCTGGAATATATTACAATATTAGGGCACTTGAAGGTAAGCTGCCTGCTAAAGCTTTATATGCTACAAAGACAGCACAGGTAACCCAAGGAATACAAAGAAAATAGTAACGCATACAAATAATCACTAAACAGGCATCTAGAGTAGGTGACACAGTTTCATGAGTCTGGAGGAAAAAGCCAAACTTTGTGTTTGAACAAAGGAAAACTAAAGTCCTTCTTTAAGCATTAAATGACTGCCAAGGAATAATTAATCATGAAAATCTCAGCTTTACAAATTATGAAAGCTTTTACCAATTACCACATTTGCAGAAAACCTTGGCCATTCTCAGGCAGATATGATTAGATGAGACAAAGTTGAACCTGAGGTTTACCTATTTCTTTGGAAGGACTTTGAGAATGTGTGATCTCTGCTATTAGATATTTGAAATTAGTTGAACTTTTAGAACTGATACAGATATGGGTAATTAAAAAAATGTTCAGAGTCAAACTCCTTCCCATGTTAGCAATAATGGCCATCAATTATGCTGAGAGAGCAGGATGATACAATGATGTATATTGCATTCACCTGTCTTAGTTTTACCTAAATCAACCAAAACCACCATATTCCAGCTAATTACATGTCCTTTTTCTTTTTACCAACTCCTTGTAAAAATATATCCCATGATCGTTCAAACTGAAATCCTAAACTAGCTGCCCAAGCAGTCTGTATTTATTAGAAGTACAAGGAGTGAAGGTCACATAAGAACCATTTTAAGTCTTTCAGGATGGGCTAGCATTCAAAATTCCCAGCACAACAAAGGTACTGGGCAGGGACCCTTTACTCCTTATTTTATTTTGTGGTGGGATAAAGAACCTTAGATTGGTGATTTGAATGGCAATGTCACTTTCTTGCATGTCTGTATAAAGTTATCCCTCATGGCTAGTAGTACTGGTCATAAAAATGGTCAGGCATAGTTTACAAATTAGGTTTTACTTGGGTAGAGGTTATATAACTATGCTGTCAACCTTGAGTCAAGTTATTTTTTTTTTAAACAGGGATTATGTAGAAGGGAGGCATACATCCTTAAACAACCCTTCAAATGATGTTCAGTCCATGTGAGAATTTTTAAACACAGGAGATGGCTCACAGGCTACAGGAGTTTCAACGATGGAGAACAGTAGTCGCAATTTAAACAAATTTTATAAATGAAAAGATTTTTTATCTCCAAGATGTTTGAAAAGTCTACAGATGAAAAAGGGGGTAGAGAAAAGCAACCTACATGTTCCATGTCATCCAGCCAATTGCCAGACCATTAGAGAGAGCAGCAACCCTCCAGTTACCAACACCTGGGTAAGGGTAGCAAGCACAAGGTGAACAGGAATCCATACCTGCTATTTCAAAGGAGAAAGGTGCAAGCACCAAGGTTAGCTGCAACATAATACCTTTAGATTACAAGATTTACAATTTTTCAAATAAAGTGCTTTCTAATGGGGAAACAGAAGTTTTAAAGAAAGATTTCTCCTTTATACCCAGTTGTAGATCAAGTTTAGTACAAAGTTTAATAGATCTAAAGGGTTACTCTAGAAAATTAAATTTAATTTTTTTTCAAGGATAAGACAACAAGTAAGCAAAGTGATTTTACAATGCCTAGTCTGTTTAATCCACCCCTTCATCCCTGCATTAAAGCTTTTGAGGAAATGCGTGAAAAGGAGATTAGAGACTTGGTAAAGAAAAAACATTATCAACGAGTACCATAGTTCGACAGACTATGAAAAACAATGTTTGTATGTACTTAAGAATGACTGAGATATCAGAATTATGAAAGCGGATAAAGAGGGAGCTGTGGTGGTTGTTAACAGATGTGATTATGTGAAGAACATGCATGAAGTGTTGCAAGATGATGTTTTATCAAAATGTAAAGGGTGATGTGATGAAAGCTTATAGACATATTGATTCTTGGTTGTTTGAATCTTTGTCAGAGGGTATAATTTCAACAAACATGTAGTCTTTTTTTCATTCAGCTAAACCTAGGATAGGTCAGCTATTTGGAGTACCAAAGATACATAAGAATGAGGTGAATTGACGATATAGGCCTATAGTATCAGCTCCTGATTTTGAGACAGAAGCAATTTCTAAGTTCATAGCTAGGACATTGTTAAAATTAGTTACAAGTGCGCCTTCTTTTGTTAAGGATTATTTTGGCCTTCTCAACAACATTAAAGACAAGGACGTGGATAAGAATGATTTACTAGTTACAGTTGATGTTAAAGCTCTGTATACCTCCATCCCACGTGATATAGGATTGAAATGGGTTGGGTATTTGTTAACTAATAGTGATGAATACATTTTGGTGAAAATAAGTTTTTAATTGAAATCATAGATCAAGTATTAAGTAACAATTATGTTTGTTTTGAAGGAGGGTACTATCTTCAGAAAAGAGATGTGGCAATGGGAGTCCAAATGGCTCCCAATTATACCAATTCAGTTATGGCTTTTTGGGAGACCAACATTTTTTCAAGGCTCAATGGTAGAATGAAAGTAAATTTATATTATTGTTTCATTTATGACTTGTTCTTTGTATGGAATGGAGAAGTTGTTGAGTTAAAAGTATTCACAGAGAGCATGAATAACAGTATAGACTTTTTAAAGTTTTCATACAGTTACAATAGTACTTGGATAATTTTTTTTTGATTTGGAAGGGAAAAAAATGTCATCAGTAACAAATTATGTTCTATTATTAGTTACAAAAATGTGGCTAGTAATGCTTTATTACATTACACTAGCATGCTCCCAACTTATATTAAGTATAATATCATTAAAGGACAGTTAGACTGAAACGTTTAACCACTGACATCTAATCGTTAGACGAGCTCACAAAAGGATTACACAATAGATTTATGCATAGGGGTTACCCAGTAGAAATTATTAACAAATTAGTTAATAAGAAAGTGGATAAAGGTGAGAAAGGAAAGGTTATCATTGATTCAGAGAGATAATGATCTATTTCAATGCCCTTAGTGCATTCAATAGATAGTGGAGTGATCAGAAACATTATTAAAAACAATAGGGGGATTTTAACTAGCAACAGTGACATAGACCAAATAGTGGACTATGCCCCTTGTTTCATCAACAAAAAGGCTAGCAATATCAAACAACTGTTGGAGACAAT
This sequence comes from Protopterus annectens, assembly GCF_019279795.1. NCBI lineage: Eukaryota > Metazoa > Chordata > Ceratodontiformes > Protopteridae > Protopterus > Protopterus annectens. The sequence goes on from NC_056741.1 coordinate 652,703,521, forward strand.
AAATCATAAATCTTTTATTAGTAGATGGAATACTTCTAAATGTCAGCACTGTTCTATGTGCAGACACATAGCTGAAGGGCCGGGTCTATATTATAAAACCGAAAACTATAAAGAGTGAATACAAGTACATCGATACATAAAGAGCGATGTACAAAAATAGCGAAACACATATTGAGCAAAAATCAGAACATCAAATGTATTTGTTTGGCCAGCAGCCCGATCCTGGAGATAAGGAAATATATCCTTTTCCCTACTGTAGTTTGGTCTCGGAGTTGGTCATGGGGGTGCAAGGGGGCTTGCTCCACTGCAAAAGTGTATTATTTTAGTTTTATTTACTTAATTTACATATACCTGCATGGCGCTGTTTTTTAAAGAAACACGTTTGGTGTTTTGATTTTGGCTCAGTATGTGTTTTGCTATCTTTGTATATCGCTCTTTATGTGTCAATGTACTTGAATTTGCTCTTTAGTGCTTTCGGCTTTATAATATAGACCTGATGGGCCATACTTTGAAGTTTTTGGAAAAGATAAAATGCATTCAATGCCAGGACACTTTCTTTGTGACTCTACATTTGTGGTCTATTTATCAAAGTGTTCCTCATGCCATACATTTTATATAGGAAAAATGTCTAGGCAGTTAAGGAAGTGGATATATGAACATTATTACTGCCATAAAAGTTAATAATTACAATACTGCATTGGCTAAGCATGCACATGAGTGTGAGAATTAAAAAAAAAATTATTTTACAATTATTGATTATGTTAGTAGTGAATTTAATAGTGACTGGGAAGGTGAATTAGATCTTAGAGAGTTTAAGTGGCAGTTGCAGTTTAATGCTTACAATATACCGGGCTTAGAGAGAAATGTAAATTATAAAGTTGTTCTTCAAAGAAAGTTATGTTATAAGAAGTGTAAGTGATATTATTAAATTTTTTTAACAAGTATAGTATTTTGTTTTAACAAATGCATCATCTGTTTTTGACAAGTTTTTTTTAAGACCAAGGTGTTTTTATTATTGAAGGAATATTTTCATTGGTTCGGGAATTAAAGGTTTCTTATTTAATCCTGGTCAATGAATGAATTATTATTCTGAAGAAGTCCTATTCAGAAGGTTGAAAGGCCTTAATCAATATTAAAAAGTATATTTTCTACTGCATGTTGTTTATTAGTTTTTCCACAGTGTTTTTTTATGTAGTAAACAATTAACTAGCAGTTCACATGTGATTAGGAGTGAACATGGAAAACCATAATATTTTTGGTTTAGAGTAAATAAAATTCTCGAATTTGTACAACTTATTTAGCCTATTTTGTGGTGAGGAAGTACTGTAAAATTGCTGTAGATGCTCATATAAATGTTGGATTTCTAAAAAAAAGATTGCTACACAAAAATGAACTAGTAGCAACTGAATTTAACAACTCTTCCATTTGAGCAAGGATATTTCAAAATGCACAGAAAATACAGTATTGATCCAAAATATTTAATAACTACATAATTTAAGAGTTAATACTCAAACAATTGCTGGCTACATAGCAGGTTGCAAAGTGTTCATAGGTTCATAGGTTTATAGGTTCATACTAGGCTATCTGTCCTAGGGCATTTATAAGGCTAGCCAGAGTGTGTTTGGCTTTCGCCACCCATTTTAAATTAATTTTGCTATGCCCTTTTTCAAGGTTAGTATACTGTGCATCTGTCTAACAGTGACACAGAAGTGATACCCGGGGTAAATCTACGATCTCCCATCCACTCATCAAGATTCCTCTTGAAGAGAGTCAATGAGGGACTCTGCCTAACCTGGACTGGGATTTTATTCCAGAGTGAAGGGAGCCTCTGGGTTATGAATCTGTCCCTCCAGCATGTCCTATTTATTTCAGTGCTGAGGTTCAAGTCTCTCGAGTGCGTAGCTCGATGGCATTTGGATTTTTTGAGGTGCAGCATGTCCATTAATTCCCGGTTGGACATGGCTTTATACGTCAGGCACAGATCGCCTCTGAGCAGGTGGTATGCCACTGAGTAGAGCTGAAGTTTCTTTAACCGGGCAGCGTATGGCATCTGTTTGAGCCCTTTGATCCTCTTTGTGAGGTACTTTTGGGGTCTTTCCAGTTGCTGCAGGTGTCTGGTAAGGTACATCCCAAAAGGGGCATTGTACTCAATTATGGGCCTGATGAGGGATGAGTAAAGAGGCACGATGACCTCCCCTGATCTAGATGTGAATCCCTTCATGTTTAGGTGGGCTATATAAAATGTTTTTCTAACCACTTTGGCCACGTGGTTGTCAAATGAGAGATTGCTATCAACTTGGATCCCCAGGTCCCTAATTACTTCTTCTGTACTTAATGGATTGCCACCTATGTGGTAATTTGTGGGCACTTTGTTTTTTGCCAAAGGGGATGACTATACACTTTTTGGCGTTTAGCTTGAGGCCATGGCTCTGGCACCAGTTGTCTGTTTCTATCAGGCCCTTTTGGAGGATGCTTGTGTCGGCTGGAGAGTCGATTATGGCACCCAGTTTGCAGTCATCTGCGAACTTGGTCAGCCACAGTCCTTCCGTGTTGGCCTGTACCTCTGAGAAATATATACCGAACAAGAGAGGTCCAAGGACTGAGCCTTGTGGGATGCCACTTGTAACTGGTTTGGAGTCTGACATGGCTCCAGCAATTCTAACCATGTGGGTTCTGTCCTTGAGCCAGTTTGCAACCCATCTAGTGACATAGGGGTTTATATTTAAGCTGGTGAGCTTATCTATAATGCCCGAGTGGGGTATTGTATCGAAGGCTTTTGCAAGGTCCAGGTAGGCTGTGTGGACCACCTTCCCCTTGTCAATGGCCTTGGTGACTGTTTCAAAGAAATCAACCAGGTTTAAGAGGCAGGATCTGCCCTTAACAAAGCCGAACTGGGTAGGATCCAGTGACTGTAGGTCCCCAATACCTTTATTTATGAGGTCCACGATGATCCTTTCCATAGCTTTGCAGACTAAGCTAGTCAGGCTTATGGGGCGATAGTTTCCAGGATCCATTGAGGCACCACCTTTGTGGAGAGCGACCACTGTTACTGTACGCCACTCTTTGGGTACATATCCTGTAGTAAGGCTGAGATTGAACAGTAGTTTTATGTTTGGGTTTAGCTCTTCTTGGAGTTCATGTAGGACGCAGCCCAGGACACCGTCTGGTCCCATTGATGCTGTATTTTTTGCTTTAGAGAGGGCAGCTCTTACCTGAGCATCTGAGATGTCAGGGGGGCAGCACTCTGCTGGGATAGATATTTGCCCTTTTGGTGGGGAGTTTGCACTGAACCTGTCAGCTAGGATGTTGGCAATGTCTGTGGGTTCGGTGTATTTTTTGTCATTTTGGACTAATTCTGAGCATATCTCGGAATTCCCACCCAGGTTCCTAACATAACTAAAAAAAGCCTTGTGATTATCCTTAGTATCCTGTGCAATTTTTCTCTCGAAGCTGGCCTTAGACGATTTTATGAGTGCCCGTAGTTTTTTGCTAATACTGATCAGAGATGCCTTCCCTTTTTGGGATTTTGCTCTATCATGTAGTAGCTTACTCCTTCTATTGTATAGTTTGTTTATAGCTGGGGTCTACAAGACAGGACGTCTGCCTTTGGAGGATTGGGTCTTGGTTTTATTTGGGATTGCATGATCCATGCATTCATGAAGGTGTTCATAGAATGCATTTATAAAGGATTCTGCGGTCTGGGCCGTATTTTCCACAGGCCCTGGGGCTTTGAAGGATTCCACCTCGGTTTTGAGGAGTGTGAAATTTGCTTTAGAGAAGTTTTTCACTGTGGTTTTCAGGGCAGGGGGTGGAGTCGGGGTGTGAATATCCAGTGAGATTAGTTTATGGCCTAATCTTACCAGTGAGGGATACACTTCTGGTCTGGAGCATAGAGTCCCCATGTTGGTGATGATCAGGTCCAGTATGTTTTCCCCTCTTGTGGGAGAGGTAACAAGTTGTTCCATAGCATTTGAGTTTACAAATTCTAGGAACCTTTGGGCTAGGGTGTTGGAGCTAGAGTAATGTTCCCAGTCTATGTTTGGGTAGTTGAAGTCGCCCAATATAATGGTATTTGGAGAGACCTTCATATTTTCCAGTGTTCTCAGGAAGGCCGAGTGGGGTTCCTGGGTTTGGGAGGGTGGTCTGTAGCAGGCTATAAATTGGAAGGCAGTTTTACCCACTGTTAGTTGCACATGGATAGTCTCTGATGCTTCGTCCTGTGCCACCAACCTGGAGGTGTGGGTATCTTTGACGAATATTGATACTCCTCCTCCTTTTGTGGTTCAGTCCAAGCATGGTATGAGGTATAATCTGGTAGTGCTAGGGTGCTCTTGGGAGCCTTAAACCAGGTTTCTGTTACTGCACAGATATCGATGTTCTCCATGCTAAGGAGAGTTTTGAGTGCATGCATCTTGAGGTTTAGACTTCTGGCATTGAATAGCATTACTCTTAGTTTCTTATCCCTTGTGATACCTATGGAGGTGGGTTTGTCTTTTGAGCCTTGCCTAAAAAAGGCACTATGGGGGTAGCAAGAGCCTTTGCCAATATCCGAAAGCCCAGGGGTGACAGGTGCAAGCCATCCCTAACAAAGCATCGTGGATTCTCGAGCATGTCATCCCAGGCTGACAGGCATTGGATCCCCTTTGAATGACACCAATACTTAAGCCAATTGTTGAAATTGATCATCTTGTCTTCATATTGTGGCATCATTCTTGGTGAGGGTAAGATGCTACTCAAGGTCAGGGTCATACCGGCCTGGGCTACATGCTCAGAGAGTTCCTCTATGTCTCTTTTCATGTAGTCCAGGGTGGTACATCTCAGGTCATTCACACCAGCATGGACAATGACTGAGTCATATTTGTACTTGCCTTGGAGTGACCTGAGTGCTTGTGTTATGTGGCGGATCCTAGCACCCGACAGGCAGCTCACCGTGACCTTCTCCTTGTTCAGCCTGGTGAGTGGGACGTCGGTGTGCCTGACGATAGAGTCATCTATTACAAGTGTATAAGGTGTGTTGTTTAGCCTTAAGGGCTGTGACTGTTCGGCACACTGGCTTTGTGAGCTATGTGTTGCACGTGTTTTGTTTTGGGGTAGCGGTTGCTTGGGTGTCTGCTTTGGAGGTCTCTGCTGCTTAGGCAGATTTTTATTTAGAGCCTCCGAGTATGTTTTTGTGTGTTTATGTGTTTGGTTTGCTGTCGTGGTAGGTCTATGTGAGACTGGAATTGTAGTGAGCGTGGTTTCCTTCTCCTCCTGACTGGTTTCGCCAGTACTGAGTTGAGGGAGCTTTGCCTCCAGTATAGCTATATGGTTGCATCTCTCACATGTGTTGGAATTTGTTGGGAGGAAGAGACAGTTGTCTGTGTACATGAGGTAGTTGTAACATTGCGTCAAGATTCCCAGATTCACAAGCTGGACCGGAGAGGAGATTGACAACTGACCTTTGGACATGCTAGAATAGTATTGGGAATTCCTTTATAATTGAAAAAAAGGGCCAATGGGGAACAAGGTACTCAAGGGGAGTTTGTGAGGGTGTAGTGCTTTTAATTTTTTAGTGGTGACTTATATAATTGCTTTAGTGAGCAAGTGACAGGTATCTTAAATGCAATGTGTTACAGGTAACTTAAATGCAAAAATGACAAACAGTAACTTTCTTTCAAGTGAAACAAGGAAATAAGTACAGTAAGCAATGCAGATATCACTAGGGATCCACAGAAGCACTGAAAAGCCGCATTTTAGGTGGAATTAGCGTTTCAGGGAAATAAGAAGCAAACAAACAAAAACCATACAAACAAAGCCAGATTCAGCAGGCTTGGATCTAGTCTATGCTACAGAAAACAAGGTGTACCAATTTCAGTAAGAAACATTTCAAATATGCAGGCACTATAAGCCTTTAACCAGAAATTCCCAGCTCAGAACGGCAGAGTCCAGCCTCTCCTCCCACAAGAGTGCAGACCACGAACCTTCTTAATGTAAAATAACTGGCCTGAAGCCCAAGTGCTTAAACCAGAATGAATACACTTTTAGAATAACAGACACTGAGCCCTAAATCAGCAGTTCCCAACTTAGAAGGATGTAAGGTACCTGTCCTGCCACTTAAGAAAAATTCATGCTGATGTTTTAAAAAAATGAAAATTCATGCTAATGTAAAACCTGTTTATTCTATCAACTTTTTAAGTTTGTAAGAGTAATATTTAAAAATTGTCCCTATTTCAGGTCCTTTGTCCCACTTTTTTATGGCTTTGTCCATATTTCTTGCTTAAGGGGTGGAGAGGTATGAAGGTCCATAAGTAGCAGGTTTGATTTTTCTGGTGATTGTTTGGTAATGAGAATACTTCTTACATTGCAGGAGTGCCTTCACTGTTTTCTTTTGTGTTGGACCCCATTGCTGCATTAACTTAGAGCAGATTGTACTCTCCCAGTATGCTCAGGATAGGGTAATATGTGCACGCATTAAAGTCCGATTTGTCTTTATCTCATTTGATCTTTGGATTACTTGAACAGTGAATAACGGTTAATGGTTTTATGCTTTGGTTGCCTCTCTACCTGACTATTTTGTTTTATTTATTTATTTATTTAAAAAAAAAATATATATATATATATATATATATATATATATATATATATATATATATATATATATATATATATATATATATATATATATATATATATATATATATATATATATAAAGGCAGTCACAAAATACATGACCATGGCCATCTGAACTTCTGCTTTCATCCAATTCCAAAATAAGAGGGATGCACTTGCAGTGAATGTCTTTTTCTTTGGGGGCAGGTAAGGAAGCAGGCAGTATTCCCAGAAAGGATTTGTGCATCCTTACAACAATGGTATTGTTAGTTTATTGTGAGCTACTATTTTGTCAGCTTTGAACATTAACCCTTGGGCTCAACTTATGTATTTCTTGAAAGAAAAAAAGTAAGACTGAAATTCTTTTCTGACTCGTGTTTTTTTAGGCCACCATTGGAGTAAAAGGTTGTTAAAATGTTCTAAAATGCAAGGAAAACTAAAGAAGAACAGCAACACTGAATTTCTTTCCTTAATCATAGTTTCTATTCAAACTGTCATTGGAGGAAAATGTATAAAAAGAACAAATAAAATAAAATGCATTTCTGAGCATATAAAAAATCATAGATTCTTGAAAAACCTGAAGAGTAAGGCAAAATGTGAGAAAAGAGAGAAAAAAGTAATGTGCATAATGTGGAGAGATGGGGAGGGCAGCAGATGGGAGTGCTGGAACCCATGGGATGCGTGTGTGGGGGGCAGTAGGCAGTGCATAGGGCACCATTTCACCTAAGTCCAGCCATGTGTATAGAGTTGCTGTAATGTATTATTGCTACAACTAAATGTTAGTAACCGTGAATGTCCTTCTGTGAGATGGGCCGCCAACACATTGAGGTGCACAGGCCTCTCGTACTGTAAGACCACTATAACTACAGTTCAGTCTCTGTGTATTACCTGTAAAACACTACAGGATGATCTAAAAGGTTGATTGGGAGGGGTGGCTGTAACAGGGTGATACTTAGACTGAAAGTGTCCAAGGGGCCACAACTTGACATTTGCTGGGGCCCCCAAATGCTAACACTAGCCCTGGATACAGAACGCCATAGAATGCCCTATTTTCATAAAACACTGCTAATGCAGAGATACACAAATACTAAGAATTCTAAGGATTGATGACCTGTCACAGTTTGCTAATTCTTCTGTAAATGCTGCTAAGTCAAAGGATTTTTAATTAAATTGCTGCATTCAGTTGGGATTATGATATGTAGATATATCCCAAAGACAGGAATGTAATCACATATGCTTTTGTCATAATGCTTAATGTAACAACATAATGAGGTTTGTGAGTTGGCACCCAGCATATGGCTTTGATGTCATGGTTATAGTTAATTGTAGTCACAGGTTACCATGAAGTATTACTATTCCAGCTATGGCAAAGTCACCATTCATGGTAGTGTTGAATGGCTCTCACCCAAGCCCTGGATGCTTAGAATGAGCTGCAGAAATGTATTCATCCAACATATAGATTGTTACCTCTGGACTTTTACATTTTGTAGAACAAGACATCTCCCTTTGTCTTGCTACTGTTCACTATCTGGCATGTAGGGTGACATTAAAATAATTTGCAGTCAGAAATACAGTATTTCCAGCCTGTATATATGAATAGCTCAGAAGTGTGAATACCAGGTGGTAAGAATTTAGTTATATTAAAGGGTGGATTCAATCAAGCTTCTCTGAGAGTATCTGAATTAGTTAGACCTAGATGAAGTTCATCATAATTGTTGATACTTTAGAATGCTCATTCCCTGTGTAGAAATACCAGTAGACCTACTTTCCAAAAGACAAATTACAAGAGGCTAGACATTATTGTGTACGGATGAGTCCACTAGCAATGCAGGCTAATACTGTATGAAACCATGTTTGTAGGGGACTTAACTGTGGTGGTAAGTATGAGTCTGGATTACTCATGAAAGTTGCAAGAAAAGAGAATGAACAACCAAACTATGCAGGACAAAACTTCAGACAGAGTATAGAACAGATTTAGTTTCCAGAAGGTCAGAATACATAAAGTCTCAAAAGTAAGACTGTTGAATAGAGGTGTAAAGTAATATCCAAAAATGAAACTGATCAGATAATTACTTTGTTTTAGCTATGAGTGATGAAGAATAAGGTTTAAAGCAGAAGGCTTTTCCTTGATGACACCAACATATCAATTAAATTGGCTTACTGATTTGTTTCAGACTTACTAATAATCTGTTTTATACAATCATCTGACAGTGTAGAAGGACACAGATGTATGAACTAACAGTACAACATAAGTGGCCTGATCAGAAACTTGGGTGTAGAACTTTTCAAGAGCCTGATCCCATCTCCTGATCAGCCAAGACAGATGAACAGATTAATTAGGAGATGAAGGAAGTGGTGGAATAGGGGTGGAAGAATGTGACTAAGTACATAATTGGCAAGGAACCTTTAAAGGGTAGTCAAGAAATGTTTGGCTATAGACTGCATACGGGTGGAGAAGAAAGTAATACCAGTGAATTATAAAAACTTAGTTTGACTAGCACCTATCAGCATCATTGGCAGTTGCAGAATATATGAGAAGGCTATATATGTATACAATAGCATAGATCCAAAAATTATGGGGGTAAAAAGAAATAAAACCATGAAAACTCATAAACTTAAACTTACTTAGAAATATTGTAATTTCTGAAGAAAGAAAACTATGAACTGACTTCAATCCACAGTGACTTACTAGAAAATCAGGTACAGGGTAAAACATAAGGAAAAAAACTTGTAAATTCTACAAGATGAGGGAAAACTGAGTGCTATGCAAGGATGAAGTCATGCTATAAAACTAGCATTGTGTAGCTGGCTGTCTAGCACCCCCAACATGGTGCTGTATGTGCATGTATAAAGTCTGAATTAATAGCCTCATAGACATCCAGTCTTCTAGGAAATCAAACTATCAGTGCTGATAAATATCTCAGAGGATACAAAATCCATTCTAGTACAATTTTCAGTGTCCTTTTTAGTAAGAAATGTTAACATCTCTCCTTTTCTACGTATTGGATGCTGTGAATCTTGATATAAGGGAAGGAGATGTGATAAACAAACTGGATTGTAGAGAATGTAACTGGTATTTATTTTCAAATACAGTAGTACTTCTAGAGTTGACACAGTGCTGAAAATATACCTTTAAAGTACTGTTAGGTGTCTTTGTTTTAGTTTATCTTTTTATCACATACCATTGACAGGTGATAATGGCTGTCAGGCGACGTTTTACTATTTAAGTTGCTGTTGCTTTATATTGATCCAGTCTATTGAGGTCTCCTTTTAGAGAAGAAAGTGCTTAATGCGTGGGAATTTATTGTTCTAAATTAAGTTGTGATATGATTAATGCTATTAGATATGTTCATTTTCCCTCCTCCTCCATCTAATAACTCATCTTTTACCTCACATGAAGCAGTAAAACCTTTTATCTCTCTGCATAAAATATTACAAAATATTATAACACCCTAAATTCTACTTCAGTGCAATAAATAAAATACCTTAATAGCTTGTTCATTGCCTGCAAATATAATCCAATATTTCACTTTCTGTACCCAGCTATTCTCACTGTAATGGTCACAATCCTTTATAAGCCATTATCTTACATATGCTGTCTACCTATGTTAATAAAGATAATACCTCAAAGGTTCAAGTACGCTGCAATTTTCCTTTCCCCAATTTTACATTCCCACAGATGCCTGAGAGTAAACACCAGGTGCAATCATATGTTTCTTAGCTGAAATTACAGAAAACATTAAATACAATACAATGTAAAATATGCTCAACATATGATCTCTTGAGAGACAAGCAACATGGCTTTCACTCTAAATATAACACACAGACAGCAATCATTACTGTAACTTCCCAAATGTATTCTAACATGTAGAATGATTTGTTAACAGGAGCTATGCTTCTGGGATTAAAATAAACAGATGAGGCTACTAACTGTAACCATTTTCTTGATAATCTGACTGAATGATTATGTTTTCTCTTGTGGTTATTTCTTCGTTCAATATTATCTCAGTTTATTTGCAGCTATAGGGCATAACAGGTAGAACACGGCAGGGCAATGTAAAATTGGAACTGAAGGTTTTGTGGAACCACCCCTGCACAGATCAGAGTGACTAGCCAATCAGGTTACAAACAGAGGTCAATACAACAACAGTTACACCAGCGTTGTCCCTGGGAAGAGGAACAGAAACAACAGAAGGATGAGTGGACACCAGTGGCAGGCCTTATTCAAAACAAGGACCTAAATATTAGTGGCAAAGCATTTCATACATACAAGTTCAAGGACCTTGTAATAAATAATGTACATTAGGATGTTTTTCAGAAAGGATTTTCTTTCATTCCACTAAGGAAGTTCAGCTATATGAACACCATAATTGAATCAAAGTTATTTTTGGGAAAAAATAATTTGGGGTTAATGGTAAGAATATTGATATAGCATACCAAAAATGTGAGTTACGTAGGGAATCATTATAGAACTCTCCTTTTCATCCAAATTTGGCTGTTTTTTGTACAAAAGATATCCTAAATTTGGGCTTTTAGGAATCTCTCTCATATGTCTTGAGAGACCATCCTTCAAGGAATTATCTACCAACAAGGATATCTGTATGATGGAACTAGAACACAGGGAAAGAGGCACTATAATTATAACAGTTTGGAATACACCTCACTTATGTTTCCCTAATCAGGAATGATGAAGTTTATGGTGTTGCTTCATTAAACAAGGTCCATCTATTTTGCAGAGTGGTCATATTGCAGCTATTAGATCTATTGCCACAGGAAAGCATTTCCTGTTAAGAATTCACCCTTTTAAAGATGAAGAGACCATGAATCCTAATTATTTTTGGCATTCCTAAAATGCATAAAAATATCATGGATCCCCATGCAAGCTATATTTCTTTAACCTTCAGCAATTGTTATTGATCAGAAATTGAAAATCTTCATTGATAAACTTCCCAGAATAATAAAAGATTTCTGGGAATTCCTGGCCAATTTGAGCAATGCCCCATGTGGAACCCAATTATATTTTTTTAACAGTTGGCATTAAAGACTTGTTTACTGTGATGTCCCAGGAATTGGGGTTGGATTGGTTCAGACTGTTTGTGGCCACTCAAATGCAATTTTGAACACAGGACATGAATAATCTTTATTTGTCTATGGAACTGGTTTTACAGAATAACTACTTTGTATTTGAAGGAGAATATTTTAAACAACTTGACAGCATGTGCCCCAACATTTACTAATATAGTTCTATGTTATTGGGAACAAGATCCTGAGCACTGCAGTGAATATTACAGGTGTTGGAGGTTATTACAGATTTTTTGGGTGATGTGTTATTTAATTTGAAATGGCCATCAAGAGTCATTAGAGCAATGTGTATCATATTTAAAGGTCACTACCACATTGTTGGAATTCCCTTTCAAATGTGACCATCATTCTGCCATATTTTTGGATTTGGAATTGATCAAGGTCATTAACGACAATTTTCTAGAATTTATAGGAAACCTACTTATTCCAGCTAGTTTGTGCATTTCAAAAGCCACACAATTATAGATAGAAATGTGGCATTGTTAAAGGACAGTGTATACAGTTTACAAAAAACATCCATTGGGACAATTTATATGATGGGGTGCCAGATTCTTATGGATATGTTTCTTGCCAGGGTCTATTCTAGTGCTTTGTTGGAGGACATCCAGGAATATGTTTGGAGGAACAGTGATGTCAAATTTGTCAATATTTTGAGGTCATCTGGGAATCTGGGAATGTTATGACAGTAAAGGTAAAGACTTCTATCTTCAAGGCTTTGACATTACAATATTCCCATGAATCCCATGATTCCAGCGCATTGTGGACAGGAATTGGACTTTATTTCTGGAATTTTTGCCAGATTTAACCAAGAAGGAAATGCATCTTAAATTCATATAGAGAAAAACATTGTAAACTTGGATTAAGACTGGTTAAATACAAAAAGGTAAACACAGAAGTAAATCCAACCAGTCAGCCATGGCAGTTGCTGTATAAAATCATGGATTTTATTCAAAGAAGAAAAATAAAACTGTTTAGAAAGGCATGAAAGTGCTCATCTGTGTTTTAACCTTGATTTTATTGTTTTATTTTCCTTCTTTGAATAAAATCAATAATTTTATACAGCAACTGACGTGGCTGACTGGTGAGATTTACTTGTGTTTTTGCATCTTAAATTCATCTTTAAGCCCAGAAACAATATTTGCTTAAAAGTGGAATACAAATCATTGGTAAAATAGACTAACAGGGCCATGATTAAGGGTGGTTCTTGTTTATCTTGTTGGTACATTAACAGGACCTAATGTTATATATTGCAGTGTCATGATGAATTGTAATTGTTACAATGTTGTTTATTTAGCAACTTCTGCTCAAGTTGTTATCTGGGTAAAACCTAATGAAATTATTATATACAGGAACACTGCCATAGTATAAAAACTAAGAATGAGAGAATACCCTTTTCAAGCATTCCATGGCTTGAGAAAAATCTCAAAAAGTTTTCTACTTTTGTATTAAAAAAATTGACAAATTATTTGAAAGAGGGGAATGATGAAATGGAACTTCTTTGCAGGGAATCACACTGGAAAGTATGGCTAAATAGTGATATAGCACCATGCTTAAATGACTACATTTCCCAGCACGCATTCTAAGGAAACATTACAATAAACTCATGTTACATTAACTAGTATATGAACGAAAGTGCTTATCTATTAAAGGAGCAGTCTTGGTGAAATACAGGTGATTGCTGGTGTATTTCATTTTGTTCTTAGTTACAGAAATAAAAACTGCAAGAAAAACACAGCAGAACTAGAATTTTCGTTGTGTGATACCTTAAACGTCCTCTAATGGAGGACTATAGGATACATGCAAATAACCTCTTAAGGTTCATAGATTCATTGGTAAGTACTAGGCTATTGGCCCTAAGGCCTATATAACCTAGCCAAAAGGTACCCTGGCTTTCACCACCCAAGAAAATTATTTTCCTGTGCCACTGTCGAGCAGAGCCACAGAAGTGATCCCCGGGATGAATTTCCTATCTCCCATCCAATCATCAAGATTTTTCTTGGAGTTCTAATGAGGAGCTTTGTTTGATATAGATAGGTAGTTTGTTCCAGAGTATGGGAAGTCTCTGGGACAGGAATCTATCCCACCAGCATGTTCTGTTTATTGTGGTGACAAGGTTTAGGTCCCTAGAGCGTGTAGCTCGGAGGGATTGGGATTTCTTTAAGTGGAGCATATCCAAACAAGACAGGACATCAAGTGTTTAGCTACATGGTGTCTGAATGTCCATAACTTTTTTTCTTTTTAAGTTTTTATGGTTACATTCAGGCCAATAAAGCCAAATCTCATTAGCTGTGGACATGCAGTTTTGGCCTTTTTATTAACTTTGTCAGCACAGCATAAGTGGATAGGTTGGCTATCCTTCAAAAACACAGGGTCTTTTGCCAATAAAGATTGTTTCTTTTGCTGATGCTCATAAAGATTAAGGTGTCTGAAAAATATCCCAACTAACAGCCAAACCAAAGGGTAAAAAGTGTATAGAGACAATCATTCAGTAAAATTTGCAAGAAAAACTCAGCAAAGCTAGAGTTTCCACTGTGTGATACCTTAAACCTCCTGCAATGGAAGTCCATGGGACTATATATAATGACCTCTTAAGGACGTCAAATGTTTCAGCTACATACAAAAAGAACAAGACTGAATGACAAGTGGTAAAACGTAAACCAAAAACTTAAAAAAAACTTAAGGTCTTATGTGAGTAGTGGACTAAAAATAAACACCCATTTTTAGCATCAAACTTTGTAATAATACACTTTCTTTAAGAATGATTTCTTCAGAAAACTATAATTACTCCATAAAGACACAGTATTTTAAAAAAAAGTACAAACCAATAGCCATTCAGGTCCAATTAACAATCAACTAAAACACATTTTTAAAGCAACAAATGCAATGTAAACTCAGTATATAAATATACAAAAGTTTACACACAATTCTTCTTTTGGCTTTTCCCAGTTAGGGGTTGCCACAGCGGATCACCTGTCTGCTCATGATTGACAATGGAGTTTTATGGTGCCAAGTTGCCAGCCTGGCACTCAACCTTCCACAGAAGGGCCAATTTAGAGTATCCTATCTACCTACAGCATGTCTTTGGGATGTGGGAGAAAACCAGAGCACCCGGAGGAAATCCACGTGACCACAGGGAGGACATGCAGATGCCGCACAGAAGGCACCCCAGCCGAGAATCGAACCTGAGAACCTCTTGCTGTGAGGTGGCAATGCTAACTGCTGCACCACCGTGGCTGCCTTGCACAAGTTTACACACACTACATCATACAATGTTCTAAATATTTAAAAAAATGTTTTGTAGTAAACACATATAATACATTTTACTTTAAAAGGATGTGAATGCCTTATCATTTGTTCTTATTAACCTTTAATCTTTAGGTGAAGTGGGGCTGAGTGTCCATTTCCATCATGACTGATTGTTAAAGTTTTTATTTCAGCTTCATGGCTTCTGAATGTTCATGACTTTTTTACTTTTTAAGTCTTTATGGTTACATTTAAACCATGTCCACAGCTAGTGGGGTTTGGCTTTATTGGCCAACAGGAGGCTTAAGATATCACACAATGGAAACTCCAACTTGGCTGAGTTTGTCTTGCAGTTTTTATTGCATGGTTTGTCTGTGTGACCTTTTTACTCTTTGGTTTGGATCTCAGTTACAGAAATGTAAAAAAAAATTGTGACGTGTTGTACTGGCTCAAAAAGCTAGTAATGCAGAGGTGAAGTGGTTGATGTCCTTATATATTCCCTGTCTAAGGGAAGCAGTTTGTTAGAAAATAGCAGCTATAAAGTTGTCAAGTTCTGTTGCTGCTGTTTACTGGACAGCATTATCAGCTTTTAGTGCCAGATACAACATTAACAGCATGTTGCTAAGATTGGGTGTCACACTAGAGTAGTGGTAAATCAGAATGTTATTGGGGCAGTCATGGAGCTCCATGCACTACACAATAATTGATCTGATGTAGTGGCTTATTATCTCTGTGTTTAGAAAGCAAAATATGGATGATTGCATGCATAATAATTACTCGCATGTCTTGTTTTGATGGTGACATTCTTAGTTTTAATTAAAATCCCTGTAATTCTCCAGTATCAAGCTTTACAAGTACACTACAAAAAGCGCTAAAAAGTGAATCATTCTTGTTTCTTCATACCATCTGTAAATATTTATTTATTCCTTCTTGCCAGTTGCAAATATTCATTTATTTGTTTTCCTTTCATGCTGTTTTTACTCATTCGTATACATATTTGTTTATATAAGTTGTATCTTCCAGGTAGTCTGGTTTGTTGCTGACAAGGTTCTTGAACCAGTCCAATTTGCTGGTTAACAAAAAATAAATAGATAAAGAGTAAAAAACGATCTCCTGCACAGAACACACTTTTTCTGTCTGTTTATAGTCGCATAGCAAACTGTGCAATCACCTTATGTAATCAATATTTCATGTTTTAGTCAAGTATGCATACCTTCTATAACTGAAAGTTGTAGGTTATTAGTTGCTGTGTAACATATTTGATGTTCTGTTCTAGGTGTTGTACTTGTCTGTGATCTTTTCATTCCACATTGCAGCTTATGAAATATTTATTTACTTTATTCCATGCGTTTTACTAATCTGTAACAACCTTTGGTTTATCATTGCTTTATGACTGTATAGACTGTCTTGTATCCAGCAAGGTAAGTGACTTGCATTCTGTTTGGAATAGATAGAAATTTTATATAAAAAAAATTAAAGGAGAAGGTATACAGTGCATTTTTTGGAATGTAAAGAATCCTAGAAAATGAGAGGGTAAGAAATATTTGCTGTCTTCCTTCAAAGGATAAAATTTTAGATGCATTTTTTTCTTGGAGATAAAGTTAACAGACTGGGGAGCATTAACATGTCTTGCTAGATGGAAGAGATAATGTTGCAACTCTGTGTATGCTTTCAATAAAGTATGCTATGCATTGGTACACAAATCTGTGAAATAGTACACATTGTCAGACCATCTAAGCCCTGCAGGATAGTAAGCAATATCAAAACCAATTCCTAAAAGGCTCACCTTTGGACTTTGCACTGAATATTTTCCCGGCTAGAACAAAACAAAATGCTTGCTGAATTGAAAGTTATATTACTTGTCACATTATAAAAAATGATGAACTGTTGTTAGTGACTGAAACTATGTTTCAGACCATTCTATGCTGGTATACACAACTAAATAGCGTTGGGTAAGCAAGACTCCCAAAAAGAGATTTGATTGTCTGTTATTGAAATCCCCATTGTTCTAGGCTAAGGTGGCATGTGTATTAATCTCTACAAAGCTGTTATTTCTGAGTAATTCATGGTAGTCTAAAATCGGAGTTGGAGCACCTTTACAGAGAAGGGAGGAGAGGGAAAGGGAGATGGATCCACAGTATATCTGGAATATATTACAATATTAGGGCACTTGAAGGTAAGCTGCCTGCTAAAGCTTTATATGCTACAAAGACAGCACAGGTAACCCAAGGAATACAAAGAAAATAGTAACGCATACAAATAATCACTAAACAGGCATCTAGAGTAGGTGACACCGTTTCATGAGTCTGGAGGAAAAAGCCAAACTTTGTGTTTGAACAAAGGAAAACTAAAGTCCTTCTTTAAGCATTAAATCACTGCCAAGGAATAATTAATCATGAAAATCTCAGCTTTACAAATTATGAAAGCTTTTACCAATTACCACATTTGCAGGAAACCTTGGCCATTCTCAGGCAGATATGATTAGATGAGACAAAGTTGAACCTGAGGTTTACCTATTTCTTTGGAAGGACTTTGAGAATGTGTGATCTCTGCTATTAGATATTTGAAATTAGTTGAACTTTTAGAACTGATACAGATATGGGTAATTAAAAAAATGTTCAGAGTCAAACTCCTTCCTATGTTAGCAATAATGGCCATCAATTATGCTGAGAGAGCAGGATGATACATGATGTATATTGCATTCACCTGTCTTAGTTTTACCTAAATCAACCAAAACCACCATATTCCAGCTAATTACATGTCCTTTTTTCTTTTTACCAACTCCTTGTAAAAATATATCCCATGATCGTTCAAACTGAAATCCTAAACTAGCTGCCCAAGCAGTCTGTATTTATTAGAAGTACAAGGAGTGAAGGTCACATAAGAACCATTTTAAGTCTTTCAGGATGGGCTAGCATTCAAAATTCCCAGCACAACAAAGGTACTGGGCAGGGACCCTTTACTCCTTATTTTATTTTGTGGTGGGATAAAGAACCTTAGATTGGTGATTTGAATGGCAATGTCACTTTCTTGCATGTCTGTATAAAGTTATCCCTCATGGCTAGTAGTACTGGTCATAAAAATGGTCAGGCATAGTTTACAAATTAGGTTTTACTTGGGTAGAGGTTATATAACTATGCTGTCAACCTTGAGTCGAGTTATTTTTTTTTTAAACAGGGATTATGTAGAAGGGAGGCATACATCCTGAAAAAACCCTTCAAATGATGTTCAGTCCATGTGAGAATTTTTAAACACAGGAGATGGCTCACAGGCTACAGGAGTTTCAACGATGGAGAACAGTAGTCGCAATTTAAACAAATTTTATAAATGAAAAGATTTTTTATCTCCAAGATGTTTGAAAAGACTACAGATGAAGAAAGGGGTAGAGAAAAGCAACCTACATGTTCCATGTCATCCAGCCAATTGCCAGACCATTAGAGAGAGCAGCAACCCTCCAGTTACCAACACCTGGGTGAGGGTAGCAAGCACAAAGGCGAACAGGAATCCATACCTGCTATTTCAAAGGACAAAGGTACAAGCACCAAGGTTAGCTGCAACATAATACCTTTAGATTACAAGATTTACAATTTTTCAAATAAAGTGCTTTCTAATGGGGAAACAGAAGTTTTAAAGAAAGATTTCTCCTTTATACCCAGTTGTAGATCAAGTTTAGTACAAAGTTTAATAGATCTAAAGGGTTACTCTAGAAAATTAAATTAAATTTTTTTTCAAGGATAAGACAGCAAGTAAGCAAAGTGATTTTACAATGCCTAGTCTGTTTAATCCACCCCTTCATCCCTGCATTAAAGCTTTTGAGGAAATGCGTGAAAAGGAGATTAGAGACTTGGTAAAGAAAAAACATTATCAACGAGTACCATAGTTCGACAGACTATGAAAAACAATGTTTGTATGTACTTAAGAATGACTGAGATATCAGAATTATGAAACCGGATAAAGAGGGAGCTGTGGTGGTTGCTAACAGATGTGATTATGTGAAGAACATGCATGAAGTGTTGCAAGATGATGTTTTATCAAAATGTAAAGGGTGATGTGATGAAAGCTTATAGACATATTGATTCTTGGTTGTTTGAATCTTTGTCAGTGGGTGTAATTTCAACAAACATGTAGTCTTTTTTTCATTCAGCTAAACCTAGGATAGGTCAGCTATTTGGAGTACCAAAGATACACAAGAATGAGGTGAATTGACGATGTAGGCCTATAGTATCAGCTCCTGATTTTGAGACAGAAACAATTTCTAAGTTTATAGCTAGGACATTGTTAAAATTACTTACAAGTGCACCTTCTTTTGTTAAGGATTATTTTGGCTTTCTCAACAACATTAAAGACAAGGACATGGATAAGAATGATTTACTAGTTACAGTTGATGTTAAAGCTCTGTACACCTCCATCCCACGTGATATAGGGTTGAAATGGGTTGGGTATTTGTTAACTAATAGTGATGAATACATTTTGGTGAAAGTAAGTTTTTAATTGAAATCATAGATCAAGTATTAAGTAACAATTATGTTTGTTTTGAAGGAGGGTACTATCTTCAGAAAAGAGATGTGGCAATGGGAGTCCAAATGGCTCCCAATTATGCCAATTCAGTTATGGCTTTTTGGGAGACCAACATTTTTTCAAGGCTCAATGGTAGAATGAAAGTAAATTTATATTATTGTTTCATTTATGACTTGTTCTTTGTATGAAATGGAGAAGTTGTTGAGTTAAAAGTATTCACAGAGAGCATGAATAACAGTATAGACTTTTTAAAGTTTTCATACAGTTACAATAGTACTTGTATCATTTTTTTTTATTTGGAAGTGAACAAAATGTCATCAGTAACAAATTAGGTTCTATTATTAGTTACAAAAATGTGGCTAGTAATGCTTTATTACATTACACTAGCATGCTCCCAACTTATATTAAGTATAATATCATTAAAGGACAGTTAGACTGAAACGTTTAACCACTGACATCTAATCGTTAGACGAGCTCACAAAAGGATTACACAATAGATTTATGCATAGGGGTTACCCAGTAGAAATTATTAACAAATTAGTTAATAAGAAAGTGGATAAAGGTGAAAAAGGAAAGGCTATCATTGATTCAGAGAGATAATGACCTATTTCAATGCCCTTAGTGCATTCAATAGATAGTGGCGTGATCAGAAACATTATTAAAAACAATAGGGGGATTTTAACTAGCAACAGTGACATAGACCAAATAGTGGACTATGCCCCTTGTTTCATCAACAAAAAGGCTAGCAATATCAAACAACTGTTGGAGACAATAAATCATAAATCTTTTATTAGTAGATGGAATACTTCTAAATGTCAGCACTGTTCTATGTGCAGACACATAGCTGAAGGGCCGGGTCTATATTATAAAACCGAAAACTATAAAGAGTGAATACAAGTACATCGACACATAAAGAGCGATGTACAAAAATAGCGAAACACATATTGAGCAAAAATCAGAACATCAAATGTATTTGTTTGGCCAGCAGCCCGATCCTGGGGATAAGGAAATATATCCTTTTCCCTACTGTAGTTTGGTCTCGGAGTTGGTCATGGGGGTGCAAGGGGGCTTGCTCCACTGCAAAAGTGTATTATTTTAGTTTTATTTACTTAATTTACATATACCTGCATGGCGCTGTTTTTTAAAGAAACACGTTTGGTGTTTTGATTTTTGCTCAGTATGTGTTTTGCTATCTTTGTATATCACTCTTTATGTGTCGATGTACTTGAATTTGCTCTTTAGTGCTTTTGGCTTTATAATATAGACCTGATGGGCCATACTTTGAAGATTTTGGAAAAGATAAAATGCATTCAATGCCAGGACACTTTCTCTGTGACTCTACATTTGTGGTCTATTTATCAAAGTGTTCCTCATGCCATACATTTTATATAGGAAAAATGTCTAGGCAGTTAAGGAAGCGGATATATGAACATTATTAATGCCATAAAAGTTAATAATTACAATACTACATTGGCTAAGCATGCACATGAGTGTGAGAATTAAAAAAAAATTATTTTACAATTATTGATTATGCTAGTAGTGAATTTAATAGTGACTGGGAAGGTGAATTAGATCTTAGAGAGTTTAAGTGGCAGTTGCAGTTTAATACTTACAATATACCGGGCTTAAAGAGAAATGTAAATTACAAAGTTGTTCTTCAAAGAAAGTTATGTTATAAGAAGTGTAAGTGATAATATTAAATTTTTTTAACAAGTATAGTATTTTGTTTTAACAAATGCATCATCTGTTTTTGACAAGTTTTTTTTAAGACCAAGGTTATTTATTATTGAAGGAATATTTTCATTGGTTCGGGAATTAAAGGTTTCTTATTTAAACCTGGTCAATGAATGAATTATTATTCTGAAGAAGACCTATTCAGAAGGTTGAAAGGCCTTAATCAATATTAAAAAGTATGTTTTCTACTGCATGTTGTTTATTAGTTTTTCCACAGTGTTTTTTATTTAGTAAACAATTAACTAGCAGTTCACATGTGATTGGGAGTGAACATGGAAAACCACAATATTTTTGGTTTAGAGTAAATAAAATTCTCAAATTTGTACAACTTATTTAGCCTATTTTGTGGTGAGGAAGTACTGTAAAATTGCTGTAGATGCTCATATAAATGTTGGATTTCTAAAAAAAAGATTGCTACACAAAAATGAACTAGTAGCAACTGAATTTAACAACTCTTCCATTTGAGCAAGGATATTTCAAAATGCACAGAAAATACAGTATCGATCCAAAATATTTAATAACTACATAATTTAAGAGTTAATACTCAAACAATTGCTGGCTACATAGCAGGTTGCAAAGTGTTCATAGGTTCATAGGTTTATAGGTTCATACTAGGCTATCTGCCCTAGGGCATTTATAAGGCTAGCCAGAGTGTGTTTGGCTTTCGCCACCCATTTTAAATTAATTTTGCTATGCCCTTTTTCGAGGTTAGTATACTGTGCCTCTGTCTAACAGTGACACAGAAGTGATACCCGGGTAAACCTACGATCTCCCATCCACTCATCAAGATTCCTCTTGAAGAGAGTCAATGAGGGACTCTGCCTAACCTGGACTGGGATTTTATTCCAGAGTGAAGGGAGCCTCTGGGTTATGAATCTGTCCCTCCAGCATGTCCTATTTATTTCAGTGCTGAGGTTCAAGTCTCTCGAGTGCGTAGCTCGATGGCATTTGGATTTTTTGAGGTGCAGCATGTCCATTAATTCCCGGTTGGACATGGCTTTATACGTCAGGCACAGATCGCCTCTGAGCAGGTGGTATGCCACTGAGTAGAGCTGGAGTTTCTTTAACCGGGCAGCATATGGCATCTGTTTGAGCCCTTTGATCCTCTTGGTGAGGTACTTTTTGGGTCTTTCCAGTTGTTGCAGGTGTCTGGTAAGGTACATCCCAAAAGGGGCATTGTACTCAATGATGAGGGATGAGTAAAGAGTCACGATGACCTCCCCTGATCTAGATGCGAATCCCTTCATGATTAGGTGGGCTATATAAAATGTTTTTCTAACCACTTTGGCCACGTGGTTGTCAAATGAGAGATTGCTATCAACTTGGATCCCCAGGTCCCTAATTACTTCTTCTGTACTTAATGGATTGCCACCTATGTGGTAATTTGTGGGCACTTTGTTTTTTGCCAAAGGGGATGACTATACACTTTTTGGCATTTAGCTTGAGGCCATGGCTCTGGCACCAGTTGTCTGTTTCTATGAGGCCCTTTTGGAGGATGCTTGTGTCGGCTGGAGAGTCGATTATGGCACCCAGTTTGCAGTCATCTGCGAACTTGGTCAGCCACAGTCCTTCCGTGTTGGCCTGAACCTCTGAGAAATATATACCGAACAAGAGAGGTCCAAGGACTGAGCCTTGTGGGATGCCACTTGTAACTGGTTTGGAGTCTGACATGGCTCCAGCAATTCTGACCATGTGGGTTCTGTCCTTGAGCCAGTTTGCAACCCATCTAATGACATAGGGGTTTATATTTAAGCTGGTGAGCTTATCTATAAGGCCCGAGTGGGGTATTGTATCGAAGGCTTTTGCAAGGTCCAGGTAGGCTGTGTGGACCACCTTCCCCTCGTCAATGGCCTTGGTGACTGTTTCAAAGAAATCAACCAGGTTTAAGAGGCAGGATCTGCCCTTAACAAAGCCGAACTGGGTAGGATCCAGTGACTGTAGGTCCCCAATATCTTTATTTATGAGGTCCACGATGATCCTTTCCATAGCTTTGCAAACTAAGCTAGTCAGGCTTATGGGGCGATAGTTTCCAGGATCCGTTGAGGCACCACCTTTATGGAGAGGGACCACTGTTGCTGTACGCCACTCTTTGGATACATATCCTGTAGTAAGGCTGAGATTGAACAGTAGTTTTATGTTTGGGTTTAGCTCTTCTTGGAGTTCATGTAGGACGCAGCCCGGGACACCGTCTGGTCCCATTGATGCTGTATTTTTTGCTTTGGAGAGGGCAGCTCTTACCTGAGCATCTGAGATGTCTCAACCAGACTTAAAAGATTTATTAGGTCCAGTTCCAAGGTTTGCTTTTAGAAATGGTCAAACGTTTAAACAAATTTTATGTTATAAGGATTTTTTGACTGAATCTGTCCCTATACGAGCTAGTATGGGGACTTTTAAGTGTTACAATTGTGTCTGTTGTTCTGATATCAATGATAGCAGTAGTAGCTTCCAGCACCCCATAACAGGTGAATGGTTTAAATTTGTTTCTCGAGCAGATTGTAATACCACTAAGCTAGTTTATCTTGCTAACTGCACTTCATGTAATGTTTTTTATGTGGGGAAAACATCTAGGAAGCTTAAAGATAGAATAACAGAGCATAGGTCTGAGATTAAAAGGAAGGTTGAGACAAACGCATTATTCAGACATTTATATGAATTTCGAATACATGCATTTAAATTTAGATGCATCTGTACGGTACAAATGGGCATTAGGGGTGGTGATCTGGATAATATTCTGTTATTGAAGGAATATGAATGGATAGTACATCTACAGGCTGATAAACCTCCGGGCCTAAATGGGTCAGTAAGTATAAAACCAGTGTTAGTTAAGCGACAAAGGGAGAATTTATGAGAATTGTTTTGTCTTATCATTTTTTCTAATGTTCCTTATATTCTATTTTAATATGGATGATTTAAGTATATGTATATATTTTTTATATATGTATTTTATAAGTATAATAGAGTATTTAAGAAATTTAGGTATGATGTGCTTTTAAATAATTTGCATAATTAATTTGGGTCTTTATCTGAATGGCTGGCTTGTTCATGTGATTTTTAAATGTTCCTCTATTTAAATGTGGTTTGTATAAGTTGATTTTATGTGCTGATGAAGGGTGTAGACCCGAAAGCTTCATTAAAGCTGTTTGTTCGTGACTACTGTGTTTTTGGATACTACTTGACATTTTCTGATCTAGTGTATTTTCGTGGTGGAACACTTGAGTATGTAGCAATATTAGTCCACACACAGTTTGAAAAAATGTAATTAAATTAAAAAGGACTAAAAGGAAGTGCAGAAAGGGTTTATTAGGTAGAATGCGGTAAAGAGATGGGACTGGGGGAGTGTCCTAGATCATATCTACAGTGGGGCGGGCACTGCAAAAGCCACCAAATTTAAACTACAACCAAGAACAGGGAGGGGGGGTGAGGAAAATTTCAACAGAGATGTGAGGAATCAGAGTGCAAATTATAAAACCAAAAAAATATATACTGATCTCTGTATATTTGCAGAACAGTAAGACAACAGATATCTAAGCAACAATTTAGCTCTATAACACAGAATAATACAGAACAATATACTCAGCTCTATATATTTGCAGATAGTCTTGTAAGGCTGTCTCTCAACACACAGGTTCCACTTTAAATGCAGACTGCTGCTATTAACAGGTCAAATTAAGGGAACCTAACACAAGCTATAGAAACCAAAATGAGGGGGGAGACAGTTTCAACAGAGATGTGAGGAATCAGAGTGCAAATTATAAAACCAAAAAAATATATACTGATCTCTGTATATTTGCAGAACAGTAAGACAACAGATCAAAAAATATTCCTTACTCTGAGAAACCATTCTGTTCTCATCTGCTATTCTTAAAATCCCCGATCCTCATAAAATCTCTTCTGTGAGGGTCTTTTCTTTACTTGTTGAATGCATGTTTTTATCATGTTGCAAAGCTAGTAATATGGCAACAAGATGTTTATTTGAGCAATAAACGATGATGTGGTGTGGTACATTGAAGATTTACCCATAGTTGGTGTGGTTTAATCATGAGGGCAAAGCCCGAGTGATTAAATAAAGCCAACCGTGGGTAAACTTCAATATACCACAACCACTGAGTCGGTTATTGTTATTATACAATGGCATGATTTAAGAAAACAAATACTTACTTTTCATAAATAATGCCTTTGTATAACAGTGCATTACTGGTCTGCTGGTTGTGGTACACTGCTTCCTTGTTTTGATGTACTGAGCATGCGTATGGGACTTGCATCCCATGCATACCCAGTACATCAATGCTTTGAAATGGAAGCAGTGGAAAAAAGAAGATTTCAGTTGCTCCATTTTTTTTCTTTTTTTTTTATTTGTTGAAAAAAATGTTTTGAGCACTTTATACCAATGGAAAAAAGTCTGGGCAACCAGACCTTTTTCCGTTGGTATATTGTGGGATTTACAATGGACATGCTGGCCAATCAGCATGCACATTTTGGAATATTAATGAGGGATCATTGTATAATTTACAGTAACAACTTCAGTCTTCAGAAATCAAATGATGCTATATTAAGAAAGATCATGTCAAATTCTGAAGTATCAATTACATCCTGTCTTTACAATAATAATGAACTTGAAGGAATAAAGATTTTCTAGAAGCAACTTGTAGAGTTTATTAAAACTGAAAGTGGGGCATACGATTCTAATCAAAGCTGTTTTCTGGTTTCTTTATTATGTACCTCACTGCTTAAATGAGAACTTACAATCAGATTTGACTGGCTTGCTGCTGGTTATTGTAATAAGAATTTTCATAAAATCCATCAGGTGCCTATAGGACTATTCATTCTTGTCTTTACATCTCTTGCCTTTAACACCAAAAGAAGATGATAGAATCCCCCAGCTCTGTGCACTTTTCTACATTTCGCGGACTGACTGCCCACTGCATTGCTTTCTACCACTGTTCCTTCTAGTAGCTTCTTTTGCTGTTTAACTATTTGTATATATATATCTATATCTATCTATCTATCTACACATATATATATATATAAATATGTATATATATAAATATATACATATATATTTATATACATATATTTATATATATATATATATATATATATACACACACACACACACACACACACATATATATATATATATATATATATATATATATATATATATATATATATATATATATATATACATATATTTGGATCTAGGATGTTTGCTCGAGTGAGCAAACGTCCAAATCCATGATAACCGAACACACTTTAACAAAAGTGTTTTTATCGAATAAGCACTTTTGTTAAAGCATGTTGCAAAAAAAAAAAATAAAACTCTACATTTACATTTGCCCCCCTACTTTAATATTCTTCCTCCAAGACCGCACTACACTGGGGAAAAGGGAAATTTCCCTTACCCGCACCATAGTACAGCCTCGACAACAGGCATACTTATGCAAAAGTGCTTCTTCGGTGAAAAACACTTTTGCGTAAGTATGCCCGGCCGTTTGGGTTTCGGTCATTTGCTCACATGAGCAAACATCCTACATCTATATATATATATATATATATATATATATATATATATATATATATATATATATATATATATCTATATACATATACAATTATATCATGGTGGCAAACCCTGATTTTCCAGACTATTTTATTTTTAATAAAGTTAGTGCTGTTCTTTCTAAAGACAATCCTTTATCTTATCAAGATCTTTGTTGCTTTTTTATTTCTTCACCTGACTTCTCTTAACAGAAAACCTCCCACAGTCATGACTCCTTCAGTACTACACCTCTTTCTTCATTTATCTTGCTCCTCTGCTGCTGTACCATTATTTCCATGCATATTTTAGCAATCCTCTCAGCTACCTTGTTTACATCTTTTCTTGTTTGTTTGTTTTCTGCTTTACTGGTTTCTTCCTGCATTGTTGCATCTCCTTTATCATGTATTTACCTTCATGTCCTCATTTCCTTTACATACTTACATACATACAGATATTTCAAGCATGTGCATTAATGCCCTTCTAGCTTGTCAATATACAAAAACACTTGTTCCCATAATATGTGTCCAGGTTGTTCTTAAAAATATCTAAACTAGTACTTAGTTTAATGTAATTTGGTAGTCTGTTCCGTGCATCATCTACTCTGTCAGAGAACCAATTAGTACATTTCTCATTCCTATAGAATCATCTACATAGGTTGTCTGATGCTTCTCTAGTACTTTTTGACAACCCCAAACATTCCCTGAGTTAGTTGTCTCTAAATGCCCTATATACCCGAATAAGAGCTCCTCTTAGATATCTATAAGAGACACTGCACAAGTTCAGATATTGTAGTATTTCATAATAGCTTCAATTTTCACATCCATGGATGCCCTTGGTATATTTCCCTTGTACTCTTTCCAGTTTACTCATGCTTGTTTTCTTATAGGGTTTCCATATTTTTATTCTATACTCAAGTTTGGGTCTAATGTATTTAACAATGACATCATCATTTTTGATTTCCTAGACTTATATACTTTTTTATACACCCTATAGTTCTATAACTATCATTAACCAATTGGTTGATATGATTAGAAAAACTCATAGCTGGATCTACCCATGTACCCAGGTCCTTAAATGAGTCTACAGTTTCAATCACTGTATGCTGTATTAAATATTCACCTTTCAATTTATGTCTTCCAAATCTCATATGCTTAGTTTTTGATGTATTTATCAGCATATGTGCCCAAATGGTCAATTTATTCAAGCTATTTTGCAGACATGCTTTATCGGTAACACATGTAATCAGTTTACCCAATTAATGTCATCTGCATATAGACTGTAGAACACTTCAGATGAAAAAGTTAGGTCTGAAAGATGCAATCAAAACAAGTAATGGCCTAAGACAGAGCCCTGAGGGACACCCTGACTGTAAAAAGAATTTCACTAGTCCAGTTACTGTATGATACTTGTCTTATTTGTAAGCCATATTATCAAGAGTGCATCAATACCTAGTTGTTCTATTTTATTGATCAGTGTTTTTTGTATGACTCTATCAAATGTTGAAGTTAAATCTATATAAATTACATCACAGTACAATTTTTCATTCATAGCTGTTATTATATTGTTATAGAATATCATGTTATAGGTGGTAATAGAACTATTTCCAACATATGCATGCTGATATGTTTTTTCAAGTTCCAGCCTTTCCAATTTTGGCAATAACTTGTGCAATATTACCTTCTCCATTATTTTTAAAAGTTGACTTAAGGGTCTATATGACTCTGGGTTTGTCTTACTTCCCTTTCCCTTAAAGACAGATTTAATAAATGCATGTCTCCAATCTTGAGGAATCTTCCCATGTTTATATGACCTAGTGAATAATAGATATAATGGTACCATAAGTTCTTGCTGAAGTGTTGTCAGGTCATTGTTACTAATTCCGTCTCCTCTCTGTGCTTTGTTTGGATCCAGTTTGTGCAGTTCTTTTTCAATATAATCTAATTTCATTCTAGTATCTAAGGTTATCCGGATGTCACTAGGACAACTTATCACCCCTTTTGGGGAGCCAAACTGTCTTGCATAAGATTTTGTAACTATATCTATAATCTCTTGTGTCTGAGAATAAATTTTAGAATCTGCACACAGTTTATCAATTTGTGTGTCTTTACTCCTTTCATATCTTATGTATCTATAAAAAGGTTTCCTATTATGCTCAATGTCTTTATATAAATTTTCTTCATTTTTTTCTTGCTCTTGTCTCACACTATGCTTAATTTGTTTGTCCAGCTTGTTTATTTCAGTTTTCAAAGTTGTGGTTCAACCTCTCTTCCATTTCTTATATTTTTTGTCTCTCACCTTAGTCAGGTATCTTTTTCTTATGGAAATATATCCCCCTGACTTTGTATGCCTAGACCCTGATTTTAAACATTTTTTTTTTTTTTTTTTGCACTCAATTTCTCTTTCGAAACTTTCCACATTCCATCTGTAGTTTTTCCACTGAACACCTCAGTACAGTTAGTTTTACATAGTGACTGTTTTTCTTCCATATAATCTGTAATTAACATTCTGTGAATTGGTTTAGATTTCAGTTTGCCAGAATTATCTAGCAACAAATTAACCTTTATAACCCCGTGATTACAGCACATCAAATGGTGGTTAAACTTGACATGAAGTTAGGAGCACAAACAATGTCTAATATGTTCCGTCTCCCGCTTTTTTTTTTTTTTTTGACAATCTGAAGAAATTATTGTTCCTGAAAATATGTTGCGAAAAGTTTCCTTACTGATGTTGTTGAATCAGTATTATTCCAGTCTGTTTCTGGTAAATTTAAGTCCCCAGCTAATATTATTCTTCCCTCGTATGTTTCATGCAAGAAATGTATGAATTCCTCTAGGTCATCTGCACTTGACTTTGGTGGTCTATGCACTCCAACAATTGTTATATGTTACAGGGTTGTCTTTATTGTCACAGTTACACAGTCTATGGTACTGGTGTTATCACTGAACATGTAATAATAACAGGTCTCATAAGTATCTTTAATCCCTCTCATAACACCTCCACCTGATTTTTTGTTAGAATGTCTGTTACAATAAGAACATTTGTACCCTGAAATAACTGGTTTCCAGTCATTGTTCTTTAACCATGTTTCACAAACAATAACAACATCAATGTACAACATAAATCCTGTGGGAATGTAGTAAATTTTCCATTAGAAAAAATGTTATTATTAATGCTCCCAGCATTAACAACCATCAGAGATACATCAAATGTTGCTATCTGTGAACTGTTAAGTTTCGACCTGGCAAAAATCCTGCCTAGTGTTTGTTAAATATTGCAAAATATTTGCTGCAAAGATTCTTTTCCCTGATCTTGACAAATGCATGCCATCCTGTGTAAACACATGTGCCCAAAACTAGGGTTGGATGCCCTACACGTTTCCATTTTTTAAAACAGGACATATTTTCCATGTAGATATTTACCCAAAAATCTTTTCATTCACAGTGACCTAACTATCCTTTCTATAGGTGATTTGTGAAAAATATGTCCTAAATTCAGTACAAGCTATACTATCTAAGAGGGCTGTCAATTCCCTACTAACAGTCAAAGAGTCCTTATGGATGAGATCATTTGTACTGACATGAATAAAAACAGATCCGTACTTTCTTACATTAAGGTGTTCCAAGGCTTGTCTCACATCTTCTATTTTTGCTCCTGGCAAGCATAACACTATTCAATGTTCATTATCATTTCCTCTAATAACTGAATCTCCAATTACAATAATATAGTTGCTGGCCATCTCTGAGGAATCTCCAGCTTCTAATACAGTAGTATCTGCTCTATCAATTGTTACGAAGGATAGATCTTCATCACTATTAGTCTTATTAATCCCACTGTTTTCATTGTGTATTAAATTCTCATCCAGCTGGTATTGTAAATCCACAGCTTGAGCCATGTAGTCAACATCTGTCTTTCTCTTCTTTTTTTCTTACAGTAAAGTTCTTCAATCCTTCCACGTTCAGTTTTGGTTTCTTTTTTACCTGCCCCTTGGCTTTTTTTTTACCTTCAGTTTTAACAAATTGATGCCTTTTTCTGTAGACTGAAAGTTTTCAGATAAAAAAAATATTATCATTCCCTGTAACCTGTGTTAAATAAAGCAGTGATCTTTTTACTTTACAGACATTAATCAGTTTCTTTTTCTTCCTTGTTATTTGTTATGACCTTCTTCCTTTTTTTCTTTTTTTTTTGTTTCCTTCTAAACAAGCCTGAGCTTCAGATTGATTGCTGAAAACTTGCACCCAGAATTCCAAAGTTATCAAGGGCATCATCTTGTTTTATAGGGGTTGAATAATCTTTACAGACAACAGATGCATCATTTCCTAAATATGTACTGCTTGTTCTTTGTTGTTGTATTGCTTCATGCTATTTGTTCTTTGCCTAACATTATTTATCTCACCAGTGTAGTCGTTAATATATGTAACAGTTCTCCAAGCCGTGCCAATTGTACAAGTACAATCATCATTAAATCTAGATTTACTTCTAACAATGGTAAGGAAATCATTCAACTTTTGACATGAGGAACACAAATCACCAGTGTTATAAGTTGTTACCTTTACATATGCATAGCATTTATTCCGCTGTACAAGATATGTGTGCCTTAACAAATCATTAATTGCATACTCATTAAAGAATTCATATTCAGCTTCAAATGAATAAAATATTGTAAATGAAAATAATAATCAAAATCAGTAACCATAGAATTCAAAGAGAACTTAAATCCATGTGTCAGATTTCTGTACCATTTATTTACTGATTTTTAGCTTGCCTGCATTCTTTTAAATGCTTATCATTGCACATACCCATCAGTTAATTCCAGACTTTTCTTCCTTTTATCTTTCCCCCCTCATCTGGTCTGTTATACCATTCCCTCTAATCTTTTCCTCTGGTTTATTACTTATATCATCATATCCAAAATGCTAGGAGTACTGGCAGAATGACGCTAATTATGCAATGAACCTTCATTTCTGTTCAAAAACGTGCATACTGATAAGGCAAACCAGTGGGTGTGCATGTGATAAAGCAAGCCTTGTCTATGGAAAAAATCCAGATAGAAACTAAAACTGATCACATTGAAAACACTGCAACTGCTGTTGGTAAAAAAAGCTTGCAGTCACTATTTTCTGTTTCAGAGAATTGAAAGTCAAGCACTACCATCTTAGAACAGAGCATTCCACACTCAAATGCAACACAGTGATAATCTTCAGAGAAAATTAACATAAAAAAAAACTAAATTATATTATGCCAGGAGTGTGCAGTCAGAGCTGCATTGTACATAAGCTCCTGGCTCCCTTAAATAAAAGAAAGTGCCAGAAACTCTGGTTAAGTGATGTTGATCTGTACATGCCCATTGTATTGGTAGTATATCACATATATGTTCCATACATGAGAAATGATGCAAAGGATGAATACGGTCCCCTCATGCAGTGACATTATTTAAAAAAGTTATGACATTTCTTTATTTCTTAAATAACTTTGTGAACAATTTATGAAAAATGTCTTATGTTTTTCCTTCGGGATGTGCTAGGAACTGATCAATTTTTGATCAGGTCACTACACTGGTAAACAAATATGAATAACATAAATAAAATAAACTCACATTTATTTGTGGTTACTGTAGGCTTTACCCATGGTTTGGGGCTGTGGTACAAAGCTACTCAAGTATGACCTTTTTCATTTTGTACTAACCTTCAAAACATATAAAATTTAATAAAATCTGTATTTGCAGAGATGATCTCTTCCTGTTTCTTAAAGTCCACTAGCCAGTTCAGTATGCAGTCAATAAATCAAAATAGTAATATTAAAGAAACACAAAGGCTCAGCCCTGAGGTTGTCTGTCCTTGCTGAATGCATGCTTTTGTCATGTTGGAAAGCTGGTAATAAGGCAACAAGATGTTTATTTAATGGTAACTGCTTCAGTCTTCAGAAATAAAATGATCCTATATTAAAAAATAAAAAAAAGAAAATGTCAAATTCTGAAGTATCCATTGCATCCTTTCTTTATAATTGTAATGCACTTGAGGGAATAATGATTTTCTAGAAGCAACTTGCAGATTTGGATCGGGGGTTGACATAATGGCTAAGGTGTTTACCTCACAGAGGCAAGGTGCAGAGTTTTATTCTCACCTTTAAAAAGGAAATTGGCTAGGCTTAGAATGGCTCACCAGGATAGCTTGCCTAGTATTTACCTATGAGTTTATTAAAACTGAAGGATTGATATGAGTCTAATCGGCTTTCTGGATTCCTTACTAATTATGTATCTCAACATTTAAATGAGCACTTTTGAACAGACCTGACTGGCTTGCTGCTAGTTATTATAATAAAAATGTTATAATATTGTGCAGATAGGACAGACAAGATTTTAATGTATTACCAACATTCCCTGAGGACAATGGCTATTTCACTTCTGGTTATCTTTTGCTGTGATGCAGGAGCTAACAGAAAAGAAAAAACATCACTGAACAACAGAGTATGCCTAGAGAACAAAGCTGAACAATGAAAGTGTAGTCACGTCTTCCAAGGATATTATCTCAGTTATAATGATTTTAAATCATCATCAGTGGTTTAAAAAAAGGCTTCTAAGCATTTTGTTTATTGCCTTAACTATTTGGGTATCACTAAATGCTAAGAGTAGCCATGCTTCAGTGTGAGCTGGTGGATGCCATCAGAATGGACAATTATGCGAAACAAATTCTTATTTCTGATTTCTTCATTCTCTAACTGTTCAGGAAAACTATCCTGGAATGCAGCCTTACTTTGATGTCTGTTATGACTGACAGCCTAGCATGATTGACAGCCTAGCGGCTCCTCAAGAACCTACACTCATGCTGGCTTCTTTGTTTGTTTATTTTCTATAAAGATACATGTTGAACTTAACTCTTTGTGTGATTTTTTTCTTTACCTAACACCCTAGGCAAGCTTCAAAACCAAATTAATAAATTCCCTGATGTGATTACATGGAACAGTAAGCAGTTTTACTATTTTCCCAATTAATAATGCAGATAAACATTTTTTTGTATTCATTTTATTTTGTTGACTGGGTTAATTACACAAAGCCTGGGACATTTTCTCAAGAAAGCCGCAGGTTGGTATTCATTAGGACTAAGGGTATCTTTGGTGGGAAAGCAGGGCAATTCCATTTTAGACAAGTGCCACAGTTTTTTGCATTCATATGAGATACTACCAGCACACGTGGATGGGATCCCAGTTTAAAGACTTATACAAGGGCTGGCACCTTAGCAGTGCAGTACTGCCTTTACGTTCCATTCAGCCATCATTACTGGAATATTACTACAAATACCTTGTTTGGGAATTGAACCTCTAGGCTTTTGATTTCCCAGCATTAAAGGTATGTATACTGCATGATGATCCACTGGCAGTGAATGCAGCAGTTTTGTGACACTACTTACCTGTAATCCTTTGAGGTGTCAGTTACACACAGCCCAGCATGAAATCACCTCCAGGGATCAGATGAATCACATCAATATGCCAAATGCATTCTTCTACATGTCATTCAGTCAAATTATAATTGTCCAGAAACCATATTTGGTGAACAGAAAGCAAGATTTTTTGCAAGGGGCAAAGCCCCCCCCGCATTCCCATGGGGGTGAGAATCCCATCATGCTCCAAATTGCATTATTGTATATATACCAATGTCATGGTTACAGAAAGTGTAGAAAACTGCACACTTGATAATCATAGAATGTCATTTTTGGGCATTAGTGTTTAGCTGAATGGCAGAAAGCATAAGGCAGATTGGCACCTTGATGAAACACTGACAGATACAGAAGTACGAATGGAGATAATTCCTCTAACTGCCAACCTATCTGCAATGCTGGTGGCATCATCATCAGTGAATGTGTGCATTATATGTATAATACGCATGATGGATACTATGGAATATGTTCAGTTCACAATGCCTGTTTTAGAACGGGCATACTAGGTATGACCATCTGATCAGTAAGGAGGAATGTAAGTGAATGGCTTCATATACATCAAACAACATGTGTCTATATAAATGGTGAGCTGGTCATATGCCTCTTTATGCTCACTACAGGTGATGAAGGATATTCACAGCAGCCTGTAGCAATGGCTCATGACCTTTCTACCCAACAAGCTGCCAGATAGTATTACTATAATGTCACAGATGCACAGGTAGAGTTATAGTGAGACATGTTTTTGAATTGCTGAAGCTTTAGAAGACAGATGGGAACGTTAACTTTTCCTCTACAGAAGTTATTTAAGAGCAGTCTCAAAAACAGGATTCATGCTGGTGAATAGAGGACAGCAACAGTCATTATGGTCGGCTTCAGTGGACCCAGGCAATTACAGACCCAGAAGCTTGAACAATCATCTGTAAGGATATGGAAAGGATCATTATGGAATTAATAACTAATGATATAGGCAGCCTACAGACTCTCAGTCCAACCCAAACTGTATTCATCAAGAACAGGTCCTACCTTCTTAACCTGGTTGTCTTCTTTGAAAAAGTTACAGAAGCAATAAACAAGGCAGAACAGTAAACAGTGGATAGCAAGACCTTGCAAAGGCACTCAACACCACCCCACACATCATATCATAGATAAACTCTCCCAGCTAAATATCAATCTCCTTGTAACTCATTAGATAGTGCACTGGCTCTTATCTCCATACTGTAATAGGTATATCTTGTATAGGGAGCAAATTAATTGGCATAGCCTGAGAGATGATACAGAATGTCCCGATGGTTGACTGTCATGGGAGCAAAAAGGATAAAGAAAAATGTACAATGAAAATTAAAAAAAAAAAAAAGGTAAGAATTATAAACAGTTTAAATGTTACAATATAACCAATGTGGTTTTGTACTTCAGATATAGATATCTCATGCTATGGTAAGAGTTCAGAGTTTATTAAAATGTATTAAATAAGACTGAAAAGAAATATCCTTAATGAGTTCAGTGTAATTACATCCTCGCATTTCTTAAAAGGGAAGCTATGCTTTAAACTTAGAAAAATATTCTACAGAAGTGGTATTAAACTATAACAACTGTAACTGTTTTCTGAAGGAGATTTGAAAGACTGAGAGGCTTGCAATTACCATTCCGAAAATTATATAGAAAGCTCTATTAAACTGAGATAAAGGCAGGTAAAACATGTTTTCTCAAAAGCCTTTTAAGCAAAACTGTTGTTTTAACTTTTAGTGAAAATGTAACAAATCTGTTAATGATTAAAATTAGCCTCTCAAATGCATCTGCATGTGCAATGATTGAGGCTTATGGCTCTTTGAAATTATATTTCAAATCAAGGGAACGCATTACCATGTTTGGGCCTATGAAATCAAGGGAATGCATTACCATGTTTGGGCCTATGAAATCAAGGGAATGCATTACCATGTTTGGGCCTATGAAATCAAGGGAATGCATTACCATGTTTGGGCCTATGAAATCAAGGGAATGCATTACCATGTTTGCCTATGAAATCAAGGGAATGCATTACCATGTTTGGGCCTATGAAATCAAGGGAATGCATTACCATGTTTGGGCCTATGAAATCAAGGGAATGCATTACCATGTTTCGGCCTATGAAATCAAGGGAATGCATTACCATGTTTGGGCCTATGAAATCAAAGGAATGCATTACCATGTTTGGGCCTATGAAATCAAGGGAATGCATTACCATGTTTAGACCTATGAAATCAAGGGAATGCATTACCATGTTTGGGCCTATGAAATCAAGGGAATGCATTACCATGTTTGGGCCTATGAAATCAAGGGAATGCATTACCATGTTTGGGCCTATGAAAGTATATGACTGGGATTTACATTTAAATTGAAGAAAAATATAAAGATGCTGCTTGGGAGAGAGAGGGAGACAGGTAGACAGACAGAAAATAGCACTTTTGGACTGTACACAGTGGCCTGCATTGCTAGACTGAGTTCATGTCAGAATTTCCATTGCATGAGAAATTGCAAAACCTTTGGACTTAAATTTCAGAGGTAGACAGAAAATTAAGTAAACCTTTTGCTACTGGTAGTGAAAAGTCTAGTTAAGCTGCTAGAGTTCTTCTATATGCCATCTTTCTGTTTAAACATGTTTATTTTTATGTTCTTTGTTCAAGTTTGCTGCTGTTTGTGTATTTATCTTTACTTACATTGCTGCTTATTTTTTATTTCAAGTAAACAAATCTTTGCTATATAGTTTTAAATGTTAGTGGCTTGTTTGTTAATAAAATGGTATGCATATTGAACTAGTGTAAACTCAGTTTTTGCTACCATGTCAATAGTTAGATATTGAGTAATTACATGTACTGTAGAGACAAGGAAATGAGGTTCTGGTAGCAAACTAATTTGTCCATCGACATATTCAGAGTGGAGTTAGATATATTAGTAGGAGTGAGAGGGTGGGGGCAGAGAAAGGGTTAAATGGGAAGGAGGGATGACTGGGAGGAAATGAGGTTAGGGAAGGGAGGGGCTTAGGGAGTTTATGCAAGTGTAACTGAATAAGGAACCACATTTTGGCATGAAATTGCTATTGCAAGTACAACATCCTTGATGACCTGGGTGAAGGCCTCGGGTTGGTGGGTGTGTGAAGGTGAGGTGTATATATATTATTATATATATATATATATTTTTTGTTATTGTTCTCCCATGAAGTATGGTTGGATGACTGGTGTGGTTGCTGTGAATGAGCAAGGAAGGCTGTTTGCTGAGGCATTGGTTCGATAAGTGGGGGGGGGGGGTTTGCAGGGTATAGGTTCCAAGTATGTCTGAATTTTGCATTTGCTTCATTTCTGTGGTTGCAGAGAGGGTTGGGGCATTTTTCCTGCTCAGTGGTTACTGTCAGGAGGTGGAAAGTTTGACAAAAGGGTGTCTTCCTTTTCCAGGGTGCATGCCTCTCAACTGTATAGATTTTAACAGAATGTCCAGGTTTTACCTCATAATTTTGATTTGTTTCATAAAATTGTGGTTTTCTGGCAACAGAGTATTGAGGGCTGAAGTCAGAATAATGAAAGGGAATTGAGTTTAATGGCCAAGAATTGAGCTTCAAACTTCATCCCCTTCAGGAAAGACATGCTAAGGCAAACTCCATTATTCTATCCGCTTCTCAACTTTATAAGGGTGGTAATTAAAAAGAGACCCTATTTTGGTATGTTGCCATCCATTATTTATGGCTTTGTCCAGATTCTTGCTGTAAGAGGTTGAGAGGTATTCCTCAGGCTTTGTCTCACGTGACTGGTGGCTGGGGGAGATGTGGAGGTGGAGCGTGTATTTTGGTGGCCGGGATGTCTGGACTTCACCTCATAGTTTAGTTCTTTCATCAGTGAGTTGCTGGGGGGAGCCTTTTATAGGAAATTTGTTATGAAGGGGACTGGGCCAAATGATTGATGAATTTATAGAATTTTTATGACCTTTTCCATGGAAAAGTTACCACTAAATTTAACTGCTCTTCTATTAGCTACGTTGGTTCATGTTTGTTGTTGATCTTGCTGAAGGTAGATTTTAATTCTTCATTGCCCTTTGTGATATGTTTTTTAGTGTGGTTACACTTAAACAACTTTGTAGGGTTTTTCCATTTGTTGTGTAGCTTGTTTGTACTGGTGGGCCACCGAGGTGGTCTGCTTTACATGTAAACAGCTACATGGTGGTGCATGCAGCCATGCTGCATGGCCCCTCATGAGTGTGGTCAACACAGTGTCAAGCACTTGGAAACAGCAACTAAATATTTATATTGATGAAATGAGACCAAACCTAACAAAAAAACGGAATCGGTTTCATTGATTGCATCAGGTTCCTGAGTTTTGATGCAGAGATCAAGCAAGCCAATACTACTCAGGATCTTGTTAATGGATTGTTTAAGAAGGGGATAACAAATCTTCCTGAAGACTGATGTCTAATTAAGAACTTGGTGGTCAGAGACTTTGTATCATATACCAATATTTGTGCAGACTTATGGGGCTGATGTATTTCACCGTATGTAAAGCTACAGGAAATGAAAAGCTAGAAAGGTATACAAAGAAGTCATTGGTGGTGATGGATGGGATGGTGCTGAAGGGTTTTCTCAATGGTGCAGACTTCGCGGCATGTTCAGATTTTGCCACAAATTTAAGTTGGTTGCCTTACTTTTGGAGTCTGCAGATTGGTGGTCAGTCACTGGGAGAAAGGTTGGAAGTCCCAGGGTGTGCTTCACTTTTTTCTGCTGTGGGCGGGACAGTGGTGTGTGCGCTGGGTTTGGAGCATGAAAGGGGGGAGCTGGGAGGCTGAAAAGTGGAGCTAGTTTTTCAAAGAAAAGGAAAGAAAAGGGAGGGCTGTTTTACTTACTTTGTAGCTTTGTGGGAGCAAGCCTTGGAGTGTCAGATTTGGCTGCCTATTGGTTGGGCATTGTGTAGATTCCTTGGGGCTGTTGCCCCTTTTTGGTTGGCCAAGTTTGTATTGTTTTTTCTTGCTCGGTGGGGGGTCTCAGTGGAGGTGGAGCTTTTCCTCTGAGTTGTGTCATGGAGGGTCCTGATTGTCACGTCGGAGTTTGAGTGGTCGCTGGTAGAATCGCTGGTGTGCCCATCACTGAGATGGCTTTTTTTTTTTTTGCAATTTGTATAAGTTTGTTGGTTTTGGGGTTTTTTTGCTGGGAGGTGTAGGTGCACTTGCAGTTGCTTGCTGGGGGGACGCTTCAGCCGCCTGTTGGGAAAACTCTCTTTCATGCCTCTCAAAGGTACAGATTCTGCTCGCACAATTTTGCAAGATGGGAAGGGGGAAGAGGAAAGGAGGGGAATTGGTAGACATGTATAACAGGTGCTGGAGTGGGCTTCAAGAGGTTGAGACATACCTCTACTGTACAGAATTTCGCAGAATGTTCAGATTTTGGCCTTATGTTTTGATCTAATTCTCATCAAATTGTGATTGCCTGGCAAAATTGTCAAATCAGGTGGATTGAAGTATGACAGACATTTGAGTTTCACGCTTAATACCTTTCAGGTTCATGGGAATGCTACCTGTTGTCCCCAGTTTTTGGGCCTTTGTCCTCCGATTATTTAGGGCTTTGTCCATATTCTTGTTCTAACAGGCTGAGAGTATTTGCATGGAAGCTTTTGTGAGTGGTGGGTGAATGTTCTAACACCATTCATTTGCTAGGCAGACCTTTTCCACTAGCATCTTACTCCCCATGCACATATTTCCACAGGAGGGACAGGCATGTTGAGAATGCCCAGGTCTTTTTCTCATAACACAAAGGGCCTCCAGACCAGTTCTGATTTTACTCTTAGAAGGGTTGGTCAAATTGTTGTTGCTGGGATTGACTTCTATGTTGCACTGACATTCTAGCTTCATCTAATGACTTGGGTCCACTCAAAATGTTTGTAATGGAATTTAATCAGCTATACTATGTTTCAGCTGTAGTTTAATAAATATTGGCTAACAAGGGTATGTTTATGGAAGTTTAATAAATGCTGTCAAACATCATTCGGTGTTATGCGTTTATTGAAGGAGTCCGGGACAAATGGTTCTCATAAAAGAAAACTAACATTAAACCTCTTGGAAAATAATGTGTATGTATGGAAATTTGTGCAGTAATAATGTATATGTTTTCAGTTACTGTTCATTAGATATCACTGGAAGTCACAGGCCTGTAATCAATATGATGAGATTTTGGGAAGCCAGTAATTATAACTCTATTTTGCATCTGGTCAGTGTAATGCTTATTTGGGTTTGGCAGATACAAAGCAGAAATGCACATTTACCATACAGAACAAATTCCAGTCATCTCTCAATTATTAAATTGTGAGCTGGTGGTACAGATTTAAAGGTTGTTCCATGACTTGCTATTTGGCAGCAGTGGTGTGGAAATTTAGTCCATAGTCTTTGGTGCATTTTAATTTTAATCTATATAGTTTCTTAGAATATATTTCCCCAGATTTACTAATCTCCCATGCAGGACTAGTGTAGTCCTACATGGAAGTGGCTGCTTAGGAGCAGAACGGCAGCACACCATGCAAATTAATGAAGGAGCGCTACCTGACCTCTTCAACATACACGGAGCATGCACGAGTGCAGGGGGTGTGACTGAGAGCAGAGCACTCAGAATAAACATGCCCCTGCAAAGTAGAATAGCAGAAAGTGGAAATAAATGAGTGAGGCCGATCATAGGTGTCCGCATATCCCCACCAACAGTCCCCCATGCGTACAACAGCAACAAGATATAAAGATGAAAAGAAGAAACCCCCATATTGTTGTCTAAAGATCCGAGTACAGCTAACCGTAGGTGCACGGGTGTGCCCATTGCTTAGCCATGGTGAAAGCAGCCCAAAAGGCTGAAAAGAATAACAAGGACGATATATGCAAATGAAACATGTCAGCAATAGTGTAGTGGGCAGAGCGTTCGCCTAATGAGCAGGCATTCCCAGTTCGAGTCCCAGCACAGCACAGTCTATTTTACACGCAAAGCATGGTATAAGCAATATTTGTAATGCAAAACCCACTAAATAACAATTTTATGAACAGGAGTACTGCAGGAAATGTACACGTGAAGAGTCAGTATCATAATGAGTAAGCCAGCAGTAAGCAGGTGTAAGCACGGATAAGCAGTAGTAAGCATATGTAAGCACTAGTAAGCATGTGCAAGTGCATTTTTGTGGGGTTAAACACTGCCGACACAGATTAAGCAATAGAAAAGCTAACTGGGTGTAAGACACTGTGACCAGACGTCAGCAGTGCTAACCTCTGCGCAAACCTGCTTACAACTGCTTGAAAGTGCCTTAAGCACACCGTGTCCAACGACTGGTGTTCTGCTCAGCAACAAAACAAACAGCTTCTGCAAGGCCGCAACCCAGGACCATGCACACCATACACAAAATGATTTACCACTACCATGCCAGATACTCAGAAATCGTATGTTGTCATAACCCCAGCCCAGTCATGCAACAGTACAGAGAATGTATACCTACAGCTAGATGGGCATGTGTGTTTGCAAGTATATCACTATCTAAATGGATACAACATATCTACAGCTGTAGTCACACACACACACACACATATATATATATATATATATATATATATATACATGTATATATATAAAGAGATATATACATATATATATATATATATACAAATATATGAACAGATATACATGCAAATGCTGACAACACACACACACACACATATATATATATATATATATATATATATATATATATATATATATATATATATATATATATATCAAAATCTATATGTCCACATATACACATCAAGTGACATATATGTACACAGATATATGTCTCTGTAGGTTTATACGGACATAGCTAGAAATATGCAAGCAAATATATATACCCACAGAGGTATATATGACCAGACATCTGTAGATACCAATGGTAGATTAACAGACACATATATGTCCTCATGCACCGTGAATGGGCCTGAGAGGCCCCAAACAATATACGTCACATACAAATTGGCATACACCCCCATCCAGCCAAACATGTCCGCCCTACAATACACTACCAAGCTCATTGTATTGTACATGTGTCATTGAAATAAGGATTTAAATTAGCTCTCTGTAATGTTTCACATGTTGACATCACATCCCCCCCTCCCCCACCCACTAGGCTGGCTGAGCAGTACAGGCCCATCCAACCAAGGCCATCCCCGACCCAGACATTCATTACCCACAGTTCCGCTTCCCCCCCACCCGCTGCACACATACAGCCACCATCCCTACCCTGGTTACTGGCCCGTAGCTACCACGCCACCACACATAGCCCCCCTTCACACACCCCCCTCGGTACACATCCCTTATGTTGTCTCGACCCAAGTATCCTAGGTCTGGCACACGCCGTAGTCCATGCACATAGCCTTGGGTACCTATGTAACTCTCGGTGTAGATGAAAGTTCTATCCCCAATGTTCAGGCTGTCCAACATGGGAAGAATGATTACCTGGTACTAACAATAGATTCCATGTGTGACTCTGTGTTCACTAACAGATTTAGTTGTAGGTATTGCAAAGCATACGTGGCACACAAGGATGGCCGGTATGCACACGAAACACAGTACCCAGCAATAACGGTCAATATTACAGGATATGTAGCTAAATATGTAGAGGTATGTGTGTGTTTATATATACCCATAACTACATGGAGATATACCTCTCCCTCTCTGTAGTACAAATGTATACATACATGGACAGACATATAATACCCACATATAGATATATACATACGCAGACACCTATACATCCATATGTCGTTAGATTTATATACAGCAATATATATATATATATATATATATATATATATATATATATATATATATATATACATATATATATATATATATATATATATATGTGTGTGTGTATATATGTATGCATACATATACTGCTATATATATATATATATATATATATATA
Source organism: Protopterus annectens (assembly GCF_019279795.1). Lineage (NCBI taxonomy): Eukaryota > Metazoa > Chordata > Ceratodontiformes > Protopteridae > Protopterus > Protopterus annectens. The sequence goes on from NC_056741.1 coordinate 652,746,595, forward strand.
TATATATATATGTTTGTGTGTGTGTTTGTGTGTGTGTGTGTGTGTGTGTGTGTAAATATACACACAGATATCTATATATATATATATATATATATATATATATATATATATATATAGCTAGGATATGATACAGCAGTTAAGAGTTACATATGTTCACAGGCCATGCCAATGGGGATGAGGGGCCCAATCAACAAACGTGTAACACATAGCATCACCCCCCCCCCCAGCTAGACAGGTGAAACATACAAACACACAATAAAAGTAAACAAACCACTGCTTCCCAGACTACAGGCAGGATACTACCAGTGGGAGAGACCTGCCAAGTCTAATCCTGAAACAAAGACAAGAATGTCCCTTGTGGGACAACCCAAATATTCTATGGATATTTGGGTTTCCAGGCATTACACGGATGTCCAATGGCAGGGCACGCATGTTCTTGGACTACAAGGTTGGGGAAGCCTGATGATCCATGGGGCAAGACAACATACATGATGGGCTCCGCGAAGTGGGGAGTGGCCAGTGTGTACTGGTATGGCCAGACCCGACCTGCACCCGGAGTAAGGAAGAGTGCCGAAGAGGATGTGCGGGTGGGGAACTATGGGTATGTAATTATGGGCCTAGGCGTGCAGGTGTTGACAGGAGCAGTTCTATGTAGACCGCCCCAGGGATGTAAGCAATAATGTGCATTGGGCAGACCTGACACCTAATGAGCAGCCACGCACCCACAGCAGCAATGTCTACTTTACAGGGCAAAGGGCAGAATAACCAGATGTGTTGTTGCAAACCTACTAAATGACACCAAAGAACACATGGTTGCAGCACCCCACTTTAGGCATGTAAGCAGAACTAATTGGCATCACAAGGTATTATTGCTGTCCTCACCCCCACCTAGGGGTGTGAGTGTCCAGACCTACCCCCAAATGCAGAGTATATACACAGCTGTCACTGTAGAAGAAATGGCCAGCTGTGGACCTTCCCGTCAGCCGTCTTACACATCCCTGGACATGTCCCCTACTATCAGCCTTTCTGTGTGGCCCAATAACACCACTTACCTATTGACCCCTGTTTCATTTGTAGTAATGTTCACAGTCACAAGTAGATGACACCCTCCACACAACTCTATTGGCAGAATCTGGAACTCCCAACCCAGGTGTATTACCGCAGCTGTCCCAGACTAAATATGTAAATAACACATGAAGGGAAAACTCAGGCACACTTGGATCACCACCTGCTCACCACCTGGCGAAGTTGACCACCCCCCAACTAACACTCCATACCCCTGTACCAGCTACTGACACTGATACCTTCTGTCCTGCCTCACATACATATCCCAACACCCTGCAAACCTGCACTACTGCTCCCCCACCAATCAGTCGAACGGCCTACTATACAGTTAAAATGACCCCCCCCTCCACCTACCCGCCTACACCTTCACTATTCACATCTACTCTACAACACAGGTATGGCATAATTAAACCTAACTCGAATACCTGAGTGTAACCTATCCAGAATTGCTAAACTGGAATCCCACATCACCTTGCACTGACCTTCGTGAACAGTCATACCTGACATGTACATCTGACTTAAGCATGTATAATACCGACATGTGCATGAAGTAGCATGGGGGTATGCAGCAGCAAGCGGGAGTATGCCTGTTTGGGTGGTGGTAAGCAATGCCCACACTGGTTAAGCAATGTGTTGGCCAACCCAGGGTAAGATGCCATAACCGGAGGTCAGCAAGTCTGAGCCTCGTGCACACCAGCGCATACCCACCTACACTTCCACCACAGTGCTTTAGGCAAGCTGTAGCCCATAGCCCTCATTGTGGCCAGTAACAACATAATCAGCACTCCCAGGTCCCCCCCTCCCTGCACACTATAGTCCAAGTGAGTTACCACAAAGGCATGGCAGATATACAATCAGCTGTTGTTATCACAAACATATCATCCAGCACAGTCATTCAACAGTATAGGAAATGTATGTAAGTATGTACATTAATACCAGCAAATATGTGCACAGTGCTCAGTCACAGTATTCTGAGCAGTCTATGAGTATTAATGAAGAGTGCCTGTCCACGCATAGTGTGAGAACAGTAGTCTTGTATAATACTGAAGAGAGAAATGGAAAACAGGGCACGCCATGGGGGGGGGGGGTGTTTCATCCATGGAAGCGGGAGATGAGACTGGTGTGGTGTGTAAGCAAACCACTGCTTCTCAAACCCCTGGCAGGATTCTACCAGTGTGAGAAACAGTGTTGACCAGCAAAGTCTACTCGTGACACAACAACAGGTCCGTCCCTGGCGGGATGCACCAGACTTTGTGGGTCACAATGATGTTGCCACCAGTATCGGAGGAGGATCAAGGGAAGGCTCAAACATACATGGACTAAACGGATGAAGAGCCTGCAGAAGGTTGCATCGAGACAGTAAAATGGAGGAGTACCAAAACGCGCAGAGAGGGAAATGTGTGGAGGTGTGGTATGGCAGGGCTAGCAACTGGAGAATGTATGGATGCTGTGTACGTGGAGCTTGGGGGCCAAGGAAAGGGAGCATGGGTATGACATTAAGGTAGAAATATGCAAATTAGGCAGAATTGCAATAGTGTAGTGGGCAGAGCATCCTACTAACGTGCACGCATTCCTGGTTAGAATCCCGCTGCAGCACATTCTATTTCCATGTGAAATCGGTATATCAACATAATTTTGCTGTATAACCTACTAAATGACATTTACACTTGAACAGGAGTACTGCATTACACATAGACCCACTCACTATTCAAAGGACATGAGATGACACACAGGTATGTATACACAGACAACCTTTAATGGTGTATTTTACAATAATGTATGCCATTACCTACAGCACATAGATCTGGACTTATTTAATCAGTGAGGAATGCAAGGCCCACACAGAAAAGTAGATGCAGACAGTGCAGATATATAACATACTATGCTGTTCAGGCCAAGCCCATCAATTCATACAGCTGTAGACAAAGGATTTGCTGTCAAGATAGGTAACAATAAATAATAACAGATGTAGTTCGGCAGCCGCCAGTTATACCCTGTAGTCAAGGCCTAGGGGGACATTTATTACCTCTGATAATGTCTATGTATCTGTCACATGTATGGACCCTGACCAACAAATTTTGTGGGAGTCCTCAATATGACTGGGATGATAACAGGAATGCTAGCAGTAAATAATGATAGGCCAATACCGAACAACCCCTAACCGTATCACAGCAGGACAAAGCCAGCCATATATGTGGAGGACAGAGGCAGTAACACAGGGCCATACTTGTAATATTGCTGTTACACACCCTGCAAATTGCTGGTGTTACAGGATTCATTGCAGCATACCCTTATGCAGGAATAACACATCAGGAACACAACTGAAGTAACCATGTACTGATAGCAAGCAACAGACAGATTGCCAGGGATATATCTAGCACAAGACCTGTATGGTGCACAGGCAAAAGCAAACAGACAATCCACTGGCCATCATGTGGATAGGCCCACTGTTGAGAGCTATGCAGACAGACTGCATTTCATCCTAAACTATGTACACGCAAACACTGCAAGACCAGCAATATACAATGAACATAACAACACTACTCACTCTGTCTGTAGGTCTGGAACTTCTGAAGATTGTGTAGTTGTCCTGTGTCTGCAAGCCCTGCTGTAATAGATACTGCAACCTGCCATCTGTAATGCTGCTGCCCACATACAGGAAGGATGTCCTTCATACTGGAAAGATGAAGGATCAACGCCCACATGAGTCAGCAATTTATAGTACTGGGTTGCCATGACAATAGTTAACTGAATCACTACACAGCAGGCTGCACGCAGTCAGCAACTGTTGCACACTGATTGGTGCAGAGCCCGTCACCTGATCATGTGCATCACCTACAAAAGCCATGCTGAAAACTATTCAAACCAACTCATTCACTCTACTGGAGATGGAGAGAGACAGAGAGAGTATAAAATGAAACTCACACAGTGGGAAACAAATACCTACACGCCACAACCGGGAAGGCGTCACACCCGTCCAAAGAATAAAAGGTATGTAAAACATAACTGTATGTAATTTAATGTAATATGTGGTATAGACTAATTGGATATACGATGTAGAATGTTTGATATGTGCCATCTGTAGTTGTCCCTATAATGATATCCCACTGAACAACTGCTCTGGACAATACTGTCTGTCCCTGTAAGCAGTGGGACATACCCACCAACTCTGCAGACCAGCAATGAGTGACAAAGATGTCAGCCATAATATCTGTGTATGTTATGTTAGTGTGGAGAATGGCTGGTGGTGGATGTACTGCCATAATGGTAAACACATGGGTGTCAGAGCACACCACGTGCAGTACAGTCATGTTAATGTGTAATGTGGCATGCACAAATGCCATAGGTGTGTAATAGGCATACCAGCAATCTCACACCATATTTACCAACCTAATGTTAGTCTGTGTTCACATGTGGCACCTGTGTGTGCTGCAGGAAGGCAGAACAGTGCAGCTGTGAATAAAAGACAGTTACAGAATGCTGACCAGATGTCTGTATGCACTCCACATAGCTATGTAATATTGAACGTGACATGTATGTTTACAGATACACAGACACTCATATAGACATAGGTATATCAACAACGTACAGCACATATCTACACACACATATATATATATATATATATATAGTGACACTGATAATGGCATGCAGGTGAAATAGTCTGTAACAGTCCAGCAAAGAAAAGATAAGTGTCCCCATAGGGAGCTTGGCTACAAACATATAGCATAAAGCATGGCACATACACACAGCACAAAGCTTGGTACAATACAACATATGTCCCAATGGTAGGTAAGCAGCTGACATAACAACTGCAGTCTGTGAACAGTTTGTTGTAGCTGATATGGTGAGGGATGTGTACTAAGAACTATGGTAATCCTGCTGTATGGGTGGCTCAGACCTATTTCCATCCTTATGTCTTCCAGGAAACATGTTGCATAGTCATCTTCCCACATACAGCACCGCTGAAACAGCGATCATTATCGACCACCTGGTACAGCACTATGTACTGCTGTTTGGCCAGACAGCCCAAAACCAGCAGGAGAAGACCGGCCTGTGGAATGAGCTAATTCTAAGGGTCAATGATATCGGACTGCATAACCGCAGCTATGAGCAGGTCTGGCATCATTGCACCAACCTGCTTCGCCATGTACGTCGGCATGCAGCTGCCGTAAGGGGGGATCACCTCGTAACAGGGGGGGCAACCCACCCATCCACCGTGCCCATCCACCCCTCACCCATGTGAAGGAGCTTCTCAGCAGCCTTGTGACACCTGTCCACCTGCAGCATCAACACCTGGCAGGGCACATCTTGGAGGTGAGTGGCAATGACACACCAGCTGAGGAGCATGCAAGTAAGGCCCCAGGGCACACTGGTATCCCACTCGTGTATGTATCTGCAGCTGTACAGGTACATCATGCAAAACTGAGATGTCATATACATAGTCTGCTGCTGTGTAGTAGTAGTAAACAGTTGTGTATAAGCTGTAATATTGTGTAATTCTGCTGTTGATGTAACATAATGCTGCATTCACCTTTTATGAAAGCCACAGCTGTGGCCACTGACATCAACTTTCTCAAACTCCTATGTAGGTCCCTCCAGGATACCACCAAGGCAGCAGCCCATAGCCGGTGAGTATGGTTTGTGTTCATGCATGATGATAAACTGGACATGTAATAGCTATGGGATATCCCATGCACACATCTAAGACACCTACCCATACTGCATGCTGTACATGTTCACGTTTTGTTGCTGTGAAATGCACTGCATCACAATAGAGACCATGCTGGGGTATGGGAAGGGTACAACAGACATATGCAAGATAACAAACATCCTGACAATGTGCAATGTGTCCACAGAGATGTGAAGTGTGGCAGGACACATGGCCCACACTAGGGACATGTGTGACTGAACACCACCATGGCTGCAGCTGCACACAATCAGGTTAAGTAAACATTGCAGATGTAACCCTGACCCCACAGCACTCATGACAGCAGTGTGTGCACTCCAAGGGATGTGCACATGAGTAGATCTTGCAACCATGCAGAGGTCTGGGACATGTGTAGGGCACCCCTCACAGCCATGGTAAGGTCCGCTGGTTGTCAGTGTAATAGTCATGTACTGGTCATACATGCACTGCTGATGTGATCTGTAGTGCAGACATCAGGCATCCACAACTGATAGCTGTTGACATATCATCCCAGGTATGAGTTGCTACAACACATAGCAGCTATGAGCATTGGAGCTGACATAACCGACACAGTACTACAGATGCATCAATGGTTTCTACACCTGCGAGGTATGGTGCACAGTACAAGGTAGGGTGTGGAACAGGTCACAGTAGCACTTTGTACATGGGTGCAGTGTTAACACAGGGAAGGGCCATCACCTACCAACAAAGCCCATGCCTCACACACAAGTATACTGCTGCTAGCATGATGTCACTGTAGTTGTACTGCATGCTGTTGAGCTCCATATGCAATGCATGTTGACAGAAGGGTAATGGGAGGACTGTGTGTACAAATGTGCAAATCCACATGGAGTGTGAGGTGTGTGTGTGTGTGTGTGTGTGTGTGTGTGTGTGTGTGTGTGTGTGTGTGTGTGTGTGTGTGTGTGTGTCCATATATGCACAGGTGATAGTGGGATTGATCACATGGCGGTACTTCCCCTTGGGATTCTGCTGTACATGGAGTGAGACATGGGACACCAGGACAAACTGTCAGGTATGTGAACACAGGACAGCTGATAGCATAACAAGGTCTGTAGCATGGAGCATGCATTGGGAGGTGCAGTACATACCAAGTATACACATCATATGTCCAGCAGCAGATAGGTAACCAGCTACCCACATATGCAACACGACAAATGCAATGGGGAATTACCACAGCACATCAGTGAGTGTATCCAGGTAGTACTGTTGTCTGCATGATGGGTCGCTTGTGCAGCAGATGTGGCATAGACTGAGCATGACTCTAGTATAAAGCTCTGGTGTGTGACATATGTAGTGATTGAATGTAGCAGCCCCAACCATATAGGGGTCTCATACACCATTACGCCCATACACAGGGTAATACAGGGTGATAGCAGTGACACCATGTACAACCTACTCCACCCAAGTCAGGCAGGCAATGGAGTAACAGGTCAGGTGTTGTAACCACATGTGTAGGCATGGAGAGGCATGATATGTTAATGGGCTGTAATGATGCGTGTATATTAACAAGTGCCATGCAGGATGGGGAACATATGTAACTGACTGTGGGACTGTCTGTAAACTCAGGGAAAGTGAGGTAGTAAGGTGGCTGTCAGTGTGAGTGTGTGTGAGTGAGTGCACTGTTATGCAATGCTGTACAGGTCTTAATATGTGTATTTGTTTCCTGCACAGGTGGTGAGGTGGGTCAGTTCCTGCACGCAAAATGAGGTAGGTGTCCCTACAGACACATGATGATGAAGGTACAGGTAAGGCACAGGTGGCATTGTCAGAGGCTGACACTGCGCCAACATGTGTCATCACCCTCCTAGCCACCCCAAGCCCGCACACAGTTACAGTGCCCCTACAAACCCCATCACACGTGGCCATAGCAGAGGGACAGTTGGCACTTGGTGGCAATGACCAGGAAAGTGTGGTGTTCATGCCAACTGTGTCGGGTCACAGTCAGCATAGCCAGATGTCTGGAAGGCCACTAGACAGGCAGATGTACCATGGTGCTCATGGGAGGGCCGCAGGTCATCATGCCTCTGGCAGAACCACCCCAACTGGTACCACCAGGAGCATGTTTCAGGCTGTAATGGAGGCAAAGGCACGTATGGAAATGCACAGCAGACAGGTTTTGAGGCTGCAGAGGTCTGCTTTCACAGCTGTAAGTGGCAACCTCCATGAACTCTGTGAATATATCAAGGTCATGGATAGATGGTGGGGTGAGATGGTTGGCCTCCTCGACCATGGTATGCCTGTGCTAGAATGCGTGGTGGGAGTGGTGCGATGGCCATGTGGATGTAGGTCAGAGACACCAGCAGCTGGTGGTCAACATGGACATACCAGGATGCACAGCCACTCCTGTAGTGGCAGTACCAGCCCCAGCACACCACAGGGGCTGCTGTCTACACCAGACCACAGCAGGCTTCGTGCACATGACCCTGGCCAGTCCCAGGTGGGACATGGTTCAAGCGGACATATGTCATCATCAGGGGAGAGTAGCACCTCAAGGTCTGTACCTGCATGTGCCCATGGAACCCCTGGCAGGCATAGTCAGCATGTCCGTGGCCAGAGGCAGTGAACTGCACGCAATGCCAGATATGGTCTGCAGCTGTCCAACATCACCTGTATAGGGCAGCCACATGGCGGAACTGTGTGCATGCATACCCACACACTATGCAACCACACCTAGGGTGACCCCATACCGACACACACCACATCACCATGCCCCAATCAAGGAACTGCACCTCTCACCCACACACATGGTGCCATATGTTTGGACCACCCTCTGCCTCTGGCACACCTGTAACACACCCTGTGCATATGATGATACCTGGGCCATATCCCTGTCATCCAAAACATTGATGCAGGGACAGGCTAACATGGTTCTGGTGCACAAGGTGACTGTGATAGATTGCCACAATGTACTGCAATGTAGAATGTAGCCAGGGGTAATGTGTACTACATACATGTCAGGTAGTGTAGCCATGCAGCTAAGTTGGCTTTCACACACCCTGTGCATATAATGATACCTGTGCCATATCCCTGTCATCCATAACATTGATGTAGGGACAAGCTAACATGGTTCTGATGCATACGGTGACTGTGATAGAGTGCCGCAATGTACTGCAGTGTAGAATGTAGTCAGGGGATAATGTGTACTGCATACATCTCAGGTAGTGTAGCCAAGCAGCTAAGATGACTTTCACACACCCTGTGCATATGATGATACCTGTGCCACATCCCTGTCATCCATAATATCGATGCGGGGACAGGCTAACATTGTTCTGATGCACACGGTGACTGTGATAGAGTGCCACAATGTACTGCAGTGTAGAATGTATTCAGGGATAATGTGCACTGCATACATATCAGGTAGTGTAGCCATGCAGCTAAGTTGACTTTCCCAAACCCTGTACATATGATGATACCTGTGCCACATCCCTGTCATCCATAACATTGATGCAGGGGCAGGCTAACATGGTTCTGGTGCACATGGTGACTGTAATGGAGTGCTGCAATGTACTACAGTATAGAATGTAGTAAGGGGTAATGTGTACTGCATACATATCAGGTAGTGTAGCCATGCAGCTATGATGCATCTCAGCTATGGTTAACACCAATTGATATCCCAATACTGTCATCCATCTGTGCTGTAAGCATTCATGTGTCAGCAGGAGGATGGTCCTCAGTCATATTTCACAAGGGTATGTCAGTGTGGTGAAACCATGGCAGTGACATATGTTGTGTACAGTTGTACACATGCCACAGGTATGTATAACAGTTATGGCCTGCGCAAACTTGAATGGTGGCCTGCTTGTACAGGTATAATCTACATAGTTATGTCAACCCATCAACATACACATACATCCTTACTTGGCGACACTGTGTCTAGACCCCAACCTGGGTATGTAGTGCTACTGAACTGTGTGGCTATCACTGCACACAACACCATCTGTAGGGTGAGGTTGTACCAGGTCACGTGCTACATGCAGACCATCCACAGACATGTACAATATGGTAATGGGGGATGTAATGTTTACATATGGAGAATACATAGTGTGGCATACCATCATATACACATTGACTGACACATAACAGGTAGACACACATCTTAGAGACCTGCTTGCATAGTTGCTAACTAGTCTATGTGTCCAATGTGTTACAGGTAGGCTGCACACAGCACATGTGTAACTGGGCTGTATCACATATAGCTGTTCAAACACTGACAACTATATCAATGGATTGATGCTACAGTGGACCACTTACAGTCATACTGTAGGCTGGAAAGGTTCACAGCTGTTGCTGTCAAGGCCAAGCCATTCACATTGTACAATAGGAAAGACACACTAGGCCACAGGATACCTAACAATCAACAGTATGTACCCCAGGTGTATAGTTCAGCATCCTCTATCTACACACTGTACAAACACAGTAGGTGGTATAGACATCATATGACCACATGGGTTGTAACTGCTACATAACATAGCATAAGTGATGCCATCACAAGCACACCAACAAACAGAACAGTTTGTATGGCAGGGGACAGTCGTCCTGCAGTACCCAGATCCATGTCAGTAATGTGTATATAGGTGAATTATATCGTATTGTACATCCAGATACCTTAAGGCAGCTCAGCCCTGATACCCCCACATTTTGTAGCAGCCTAGGTCATTTCTGGTGCTCCACCCTAGACTCAGTAATATAGGGCCATATATCACTATTACACACACTGGGCTCACATGTATTGTGTAGGTGGCACCCACACATATATGGCCCCAGCCCCACCATATGTGTGGGGGTTACAATGGCAGTGGACTGATGGTAGACATGGCAGTGTGTTATATTCCCAGCCCACTATGGATCAACCACTGACATCATGACATATGTGCAAAGCTTGGTATGTAGGTGATGGACAGAGGCTGTAATACAGGCACGTATGTGGACAACTTTTGCCATACACAATGCAAGGTGCAGGTGTTACAGGATAGTCTGTAACATACTCTTAGTCAAGGAATTGCCAGTGTATTATCTGACACAAGGCCTGTGTGGTGGACAGACAAGACATGATAGGCACAGCTCTGGCCAGCATGAGGGTAGGCTTGCAATTGTGTGCTATGCAGATGGACTGCATTCCATGGCAAACTAGTATGTACACCCACACCCTATAACACCAGTACTGTACAAAGCATAATACAACTCCACTCGCAGTCTGTCTGTACTTCCTGTTCTTCCTATAAATACATGGCTGCCCTAAGTGTGCCGGTTCTCCTGTATGGGGTATTGCTACATGCTGTCAGTAGCACTGCTGCCCACACACAGGATGGATGCCCATCACACAGGAGATGTAATGGGATCACGCACACATGATGTGGGAATCTATAGTGGGTGGTTGCCATGACAGTGTTAATTGGGTGTAGTACACGTGTAATCATATATCTGGCTATCTGGATATGTATATGTACATATATTCCCACCATATGTCCTAGACATGAAGTGTAGGCCAACACCAGCCCATATGTTCCCAATGTCATAGTTGCTGGGGATGTCAGGTATGTATAGCAGGTATACTAGTAGACTATTGCTACTGTCATGGGGATTGTCTTCACAGACATGGTGTGTGTGGGAGGTTACATCTGCTCATAATATGTGTGCCATTGGTTACTGAATGACATCCAAAGGACATCAGTGTACAGTACCGTTGCTAGCACGTAATGCTGCTGTGGACTGCAGCAGAGGTATTGGCCAATATATGTGGAGGATCTGACACAGTCTGTACAGTCCAGAGGTATACAAATAAGCCCTTAGTGCTACACATGTGCACTATGCCTGACAATATGGATGTGGATGGCCATGTAGATGGGTATAACACATAACGACCGGTATATGATGTCCACCATAGGTCATGCATTCACACACCCCTGCCTGGCCTGTAATGGTATGACCCCTGGTACAGGAGTGCCATGTCCACACAATTCACAACAGGTATTGACATACATCTGCACTGCATCCCACTGCCCTGTCTGACATAAATGACTGTTAGCGGAGGTCCGGCAGTGGGACATCTGGCTAGTATCTGCACATGACATCCCACTGTGTAAGTACACTCAGCTGCTAGGCATGTCGCAATGCACTGTGTAGACTGCAGGCAGACTGGTTCAACACTGGCTTACACCTCCCAAGGAGGAATGCACATGTACCTGCATATAAAGCAGGCTCAACAGGCATGTCACAGCACCGAGTAAGATACACTTGTGACCAATGTGAACACAGCCACAGCCATATATGGTTATCTAGCATGGTATTACAGTATGGACTATGTGTTCGACACCATCCTCATATGTGCCACTCACAGACTGACCCTACATATACTGGCCTGCTACACAGTTTGGTCTAGTGGCTCAGCAGAAAGACGAAGCACAGCGTATCAGTACAAGTGGTTGGAAGATAAAATGAATGCCACAACAATAAATGTCTCTGAAATTCTTCGTAAATCCACAAAATGCCAAGGCCAATGAACGCTCCAAATAAATGTTTATTACAAAACAATGAACAACCTGCGTCGACCTAGGTTTCGTCAGTATACCTCTGACTTCTTCAGAACACAAGTTGTACAATGACAGAAGCCGCTTAAATACTACCCACAGTTCTTTAATTAATTGATTAATACAAAAACAATTAAAACCCAAATTGTGTAATTTCAGTAAGTTGACCTTACCATCCTGTGTTTGTAAAAATACACACAAAAGCCTATATACCAATGTACTGTTAATATGCAACAATTCTACACAAATACAATAAATATATATATAAATAATTTATATTTCTATATATGTGTTGTATATAATTTTCATAAGTTGTAATTATAAGCATGTTGTAAAAAAATTGAATCATGACACCAATATTAAATATGAATAAATAAATATAAATTACTATGTACTTTGTCCACCTACTAGTAAACTCTACAATATCCAAGTTGTACTTAATATTATATATTGTTTTACATAAAAAATATATGTTTTAATAGTATATATAACTATAAAAACTGATGAATATGTTAAACATAACTACCGATTGTCGTAAGCATAAGAAAAAATGATTAAAAAATTATTAAAAGTTTATGTAAGTAAATGAATATACAAATACAAATACAATATATACCCTAACAATCATATACTCATTCATTCATTTTACTAAAAAGAATGGAATGCATACGTTTCATTATTAAATATTATTTGCCCATAATGTTGTGCATTCTTAGAACAGGTTTTATACTCACAAATTCATTTAAACCAGGATGTTGGTGTGCATTCAACAAAATTTGCATCCTGAGTTCTAATATGTCCAGGTTGTATTTGGTGATCCTTCCTTGTGTGTCCTGCATTAAATGGGACACTCCAAAAAACTTAAATTGATGATTTTTATATTTCATTATATGCCTGGCTAGTGCATTAGTGAGCTTAAGATTCTTTATGTCCCCCAGATGTTCCTGTATTCGTTTCCTCAGATGTCTACACGTTTTACCGACATAAAAGGCATCACATTGCTGACACACCGCAATGTATATAACGTTGGCAGTATAACAATTAATGTGTTCATGAATCCTAACAGTCTGTCTGTTAATTATCATTGTTGGACCCGTGTTCAGCATGTATATACAAACTGAACATCTCCCACATTTAAAATTTCCTGGTGTTTTATTAGAATGCCTGCCTACGTTGTAATTAATGCCCTCAAATATGTCTTTAAATGACATGTCCTTTCTATAAATGTATGTGATGTCTCCATTAAACAATGTGCCCAAACAGTTGTCCAACTTTATCAAATTCCAATTTTTCTTAATTATAGTTTTAATGTTGTCCGATGCACCGTTATAAGTAGTAATAAAAAAAGGTATTGTGTTAATATCATACCGTCCAACATGACAACCCGAACCATCCTCCTTAATGCTCAAGCGGTCCATTCTATTCAATATTGCTTTATATACTCCACTATGCCTTTTATGGGTCACCTCTCTGGAAATATTGATGCAAAATTCTTCTGGATAACCCCTATTTGTAAATAAGGATATGATAAATCGTATCTCATTTTCAAAATCCACCTCATCACTGACCATTCTGGCCGCCCTCACCATCTGGCCTTTGACCACCGCCTTTTTCTGATGGTGAGGGTGCCAGCTTTCAAAGTGTAAATAAGAATTAGAAAAAGTGGATTTTCTGTAAATATTGGATTTTATTACCTTGTTCTCTTTATCATATGTTAATTTTATGTCCAGATAAGTGATACTCTCCCTGTTAGTCTCGTGTGTAAAATTCAAAAACCAAACGTTGTTATTCATGTACTCCAAAAATGCATTTAACTCTAGTACATCACCATTCCATATAATAAATAAGTCGTCCAAAAACCGATTATAGAATTTAATGTGTGTATAAAATTGTGTATTAAATAAATAATTCAATTCCCAGTATGTCATTATAAAGTTTGCAAACATGGGGGCACAAGCTGCCCCCATGGCCACTCCACTCACTTGGCGATAATAGGCACCTTCAAAATACAAAAAATTATTCTTCAACACTGTGTCCATTAGTTTTGTTAATACATTTATCTTGTTTTGGTCGTATAAGTTGGTGTAAAATAACTGTTCCTCCAACCACTCTAGTCCTTTGTCATGTGGAATAGCCGTAAAGAGGTTGCAAACATCCATTGTGACAAATGTATCACCTTGATTAAATGTAATGGTACTTATCTTGTCCAAAAAGTCCCAAGAATCTTTCAAAATGTGTGTAAATGTGTTTATGCCCTTTTTGAAGTGGTGATCCAAAAATTGACTAATAAAATGAGTTTTACTTCGCTTACCATCCACTATAGGTCTAAATTGTAAATTACTTAATCCTTTATGAATTTTTGGAATACCAAAAATCCCACTGATGACAGGATGTTCATTTTGCAAAAATGACCATTCCAATTCATCCAGTTCCCCTTGATGTAACATGTCATTAAGTAATATGTCAATTTTTTTATATGCTAAATTTATTTCGTTTCTGCTGACCTCTACGTAAGCGTCTCCCAATAACATTGCATTCATATATGAAATGTAATCGTTATAGTCTACTATGACCACCCCACTACCCTTGTCGGGCTTCATAATTCTAATGTTCTTAATGGACGTAATGTTCTTTAATGTTGATTCCTCCTTTTCTGTCATGTTTATATGAAGGTTATTGTTGTGTTTATGAAATAAGTCCCTTATATCGTTCTCGGTAACTTTTTCAAATAACGCCACTTTTTCATTCATGGGTGGATTATATATACTGGGTTTGGACAATCTCCCTTTCGTTGTCCCACTACTAATATTGCTAGGATTGTCATGATAAAGAATTTTCAAATTTAATTTTCGCGTAAAAAGTTTCAAGTCTAAAATGGTGTCCACCATGTTACCTTTCCTACATGGCACAAAGTTAAAACCCTTAGAAAATAAGTTAACACACTCACTGTCAAAACCATAGTGTGTGTAATTATATAATTTAAAATCTTTTTTATCATTTGTAACAACAGTTGGCTCATTAAATAAATAACATTCATCATTCCTATTCACAGGATTACTTGCAGGCTTCTCAAAAGTATGTACACCAACCACAGACAAACAATTAATTTCAGATGCTGTAGATAAATCAATACAATGCTCCAACTCCATATTAAGTCCATTTTCAGCTTCCATCTGACCATCATAACTATGTATCGTCAGGTCGTTTAAAAGGAAGCTACTGTCCATATTGTTTGTCCCAACCAATGGATCATGGTCATCCATGAAACCCTGAATTTCATCATGGTTTGTGATGGTTCCGATACCAACAGGAACTGAAATTAACTCATTTGTAATCGTATCACAACTGTTACAAAACATGTCAGCATCATTAGAATTATGTGTGACCATATCCTTGCAATCTAACAGGTTAACTGGAGTATCTTCCAAAGCTGTCCAGTCTCCTTCGTGAACTGTAAGATTCACAAAGTCACTATTTACTCGAGTTGTATCTCCTGTGCACAAACTGTAAACATTTTCTGGCCCAACGGTTTGATTAAAATTAATTGAACACAAATCTTTAAAAGTTAACGTATCATTAGTTATGTCAACCACGTAACTCAATATTAAAGGATGGTTACCTGATGTTACTGTATCAGTCAACTTATGCGATACCTCGTCTAGTAGGACGCCATCGGCTACTTGCGCGTCCTCCACCCGTTTTTTGAAAAGTTTACTTTTTTGCTGCTGTCATACTCCCGCCTTGGACGTGCACCTGTTCGATCGTATTCATTCCCTTCATCAAAGTTGTTTTGCCCCCTTAGACGCTTAGATCTCCTAAGACCGTCTCCGTTGGTGGGACTTCCAGCCTCACGATGCCCTGCCTCCTCCGTGAACAAAGGGGAAGTGATGTCATCAAGTTCATCCATGGAACCTCTCATGTTGCTTGTTCGATCGTTACCATGGTTACTAATGTTACACTTGGATTTCGGGTATACTAACCCTGTTTCATATATTTTAACATCTCTCCGAATCTTGCTACTTTTTTTCTCGTATATTACATTACAACTGTGTTCTACGTCTTTTATTATGTTGACGTAGTTGGTATAATATTGTTCAAACAGCAAATCTCTACTGATGTTTCCATTGATAGTGTCCAGCTCAAACAATAATGTTTCTATTTTCTTATTGTTGTAAGTAATCATTATTTCCATCAAAGCTAGTCCGGTTTTGTTAAACAGTTCATGTAAATCTTTTATCATATTCGGTTCAGTCTCACATCCATTTGGGTACCTCCACAACCTAAGTCCCTTAGGTACTATGCCCAACTCGATGTTTCTTTGGAGGTAACCGTTCTCCATCTGCGTACGCTTTAACTTAAATAGTTTAACCTCAAATTGTTTTAACATTTCTTTCATATTGAACGACACTCTTGGTTCGTTCGGTTCTACTGGGGGTTTGTCACTGTGAAATGAATACTGGTGCTGTCTCCACATACCCGAATTGTAGAGCACTGGAGTGTCTTTGTGTCTAACAGCATTAGCAAAGTTCAGTTCACTAGTTGCATTACCTGCTGTTGATGTTGGTTGGGGTGTGTTTTGAGTTAGCGGCAAACCCAAACTCCCCATAGATTCCGCATCTTGAGTCACTGAAGACATTAACTTGTTGATAAGTAAAGTGTGTAACTTAAGTTGCTCATTCATCTCCTTCAACAGCCCGCTCACATCGACAACGTCGCCTTCATCTTCCATGTCAACAACCACAAACCTTGAACCAGAACAACCAATACTCAGCAGAAAGATGAAGCACAGCGTATCAGTACAAGTGGTTGGAAGATAAAATGAATGCCACAACAATAAATGTCTCTGAAATGCTTCGTAAATCCACAAAATGCCAAGGCCAATGAACGCTCCAAATAAATGTTTATTACAAAACAATGAACAACCTGCGTCGACCTAGGTTTCGTCAGTATACCTCTGACTTCTTCTGGTCTAGTGGCTGTCTGTGGTATGGGACACGTGTGCTTATGGCCCTACAGACATGTACACCACTACAGTACCATACAGTGAGACAGTATGTAACATCTGATAGTAAGGGAACTAAAACAATGTCATCTACCACAGTCTGTTCACAGGCTAAGGTACATATCAACACTACACGCACTGTCGACATTCACCATAGCTACACAGACTTCAGTACTGTATGAACATCCACAGAATGTGCAGGTAATATCATGTAATGTAACCCCTACTGTACATAACATGTGTAGCAGCCAGATATATCAGTGGCTTGTTCTCAGATATGATGCCACAAAGTATGGTGTACAGCACATATGTACCACTTCATGCACGACATATGTACGAAGGTTGATAGAAGTGTGGCTGGGAGCACATACACAGGGCCAATATTGACATGTTGCTGTGATAACCATATACATTTACTGTTGTTACAGGGTTGTTGCAACATATGTCCTTTGAGGGATATGATGTCTGTGACTACCACAGCTTTCTCCATCTACTGACTGCAACCCTCACACTACCTACAGCAGTCGACAGCTAGATGCTCCGTGGGTGACTCATTCAACCATGGACACAGTACTGCCCAGGCTGTAGATGACCCTGCAGATGGAGATTCCCCATAAACATGGAACTGACATGACAGGTATTGAGTCATGTACAACAGCCATATCCACACAAACACTGTGAAAGCAACATTACTCCAAATGCAGTATAGCGGCACTTATAGTCTGTAGTCAGGTCAGGCACATCCACCTCCTGTTTGTTGCACTGTTTCCACAGTGTATGTTGTTAGAGGCACACAGCAATCCAGCTGAGATGCTGTTTGCCACACAACAGATCTAGTTCCTGCTCACAGTGGGTGAAAAGGGCCAACACCACCATCATGTTCCTAGGTACTGGAGTGTGTTTCCATACAATTGGCTATGGGAATGTTACCACAGCTGTTTCACATGCAATCGGCTAAGGGAGGGCTGTGATTCATGCAGAGGCCATCAGCTAATTATGAGCATTACTTACATTACACATGCTGCTGCCTAAGCAAAGCAGGTGAAGGTCTCCACGTCCACCTGAGAGGGGGTGGGGGATGCAGACAAAGGCAGATACGTGTCAGGGAGGGGTGGGAAGGTAAAACTGAAGCATGTTTGTGTCACACACCTACCAGCACAGGGTATCAAACCCCTGACAACTATGTAGTGCTAGGACAGTTCACTGCAATTATTGGATGCACCACATGGGTTACCTGTTGTGGAGCACTCAGAACATATTTGTGATGGTGAGTGACATCTGCAACAGGGATACAGTAGCTGTACTGTAAGTGACATACACGTGCCTGTCAGAGTGAACAGGTTCCAGTGTCTACACAGCCACACTCTCACAAGGACACACACACATTGACAAACATGGCAGGGCCAGGTGTACAACTCATCAGTTGTGGGATTGCCACATCACATCACTGTGCAGGTATCCCATGTACCGCACAGGTCATACTGGGGCTGTACAGTTGAAGAGTATGGGAAGGTGTCTGACATCAGACAGCATGCTGCAATATGCCTATGGGGGTTGTAGGGAGTGTGGATGTGAACATCTGCAGCATGTAACACACACACAACCACACTGGGTGCCAGTACTGACATGCTTGGGTGTATGTCTGCACAGGTGTGTGGTGTTCGACTGCACCAGATGGCTGTCCAAGGCTAGATGATGGGTGTACCTTGGCCTCAGGCCACATGACGATGGTCTGCATTGTTGCTCAGGGGATATAGTGTCTGCATTTGCCCACACAGCTGGGTATTGTGTCCCCATCTGGTCACCTGGGTGACTACTGTGTGTGGGCAATGCTGTGCATTGCTTGCCATGTCTGTGTTCCTTTGTCCATGACATGGACGGCATCTGGGATGTGCGCACCTCCCACATGGATGTACAGTGACATGTGGAACTGTACCTGGGGTGTCTGGCCCATGTTGTGAACACAGATTATCATCAGATGTGCCAGTCCTGCCCACCTGTGGCGGGAGCTGGTAATGTCCAGCAGCTTTACCCTGTACCTACATGGAGTGCATGCTATCAACATTCCTTGTTGTCAGTGGCATCTGTCTATACGGGCATGTTGTCAGGCATGGTATGTCCATTGTGGGTCACATGTGATGGCAGCACAGGTGGTGCAGGTGTCCATTGGGGAACATAAGAGAGGTGCCCTGTCTGCATGTATGTGCATATTGGACTGATAGACTGGTTGTCATGTCCTCTGTGGCCCACCGCTGTTACTCCATAGTTACTATCAGTGGCCAATATGCAGTGTACTACCCACATATTGGCTGTTACCTAGGCATGTGTGTGTGTGTGTGTGTGTGTGTGTGTGTGTGTGTGTGTGTGTGTGTGTGTGTGTGTGTGTGTGCGTGTGTGTGTGAGACACATGAGGTGAGAGTGTGCTCTAGGTAATACTGGGGTTGCGAACTCTGATTGTCTTACCTTGATGTCACATGTCTGGGTATGGCTTTGCACCACAGCCTCTCAGCCATATCACATGTGCTATCCCTTTACAGTGGACATTGTGATATATAGTATGGCCACCATATAAGAAATATGCAAAACCCACTCCACATTGGCCGCACAGTCACAACCATCTCTAGACAGGATGTGGGTTACAAACACACACTCACTTGTCATGTTTGGGAGTAGAACTCCTATCTAACTAGTGTATTACACTACAGAACTACACAGTTATAGTACACACCATGGATATTACCGGAGTAGTCTTTGCCCAAAAGTGTATTTCACACTGACTGACATCAGTAGGATTGTCAAAGTAGGGCATTTGAAATGAATGCGAGAGACTAGCCTAAAATGCATTACTCCCTACACAGACAGTGACACACACAATACATCCAAAACTTCCTTGTGTTGGGACATAATCCATCCATGCTTCTAATTCACAATACAGCAGTATGCACTTGCAGGACGTGCTATGGTGATTACAGATCTACAACCTTCCCAGAGGTGTATTTCTAGGTGCGTGACATCGGCAGCCTTGCCAAAGGTGGGTATGCGAAATGTGAGCACCCTTAAAGCATTGCTGTCTACAGAGTCAGACATGCACGCATGCACACACAGTTGACAGGTTAGGGGTTAGAACTTCCAATTATCTCCTTAATCACACTATGGCAATGTTACAGGACATGCTACGGAGATTACTGAACTATGATCATCCCAGACTTGTATTTCTAGGTGCGTGACATTGTCAGCCTTGCCAAAGGTGGGTATTTGACTTGTAAGGGGTGTGAGTATCCTAAAAAGAATTGCTCTCTACACAGTCAGACAAGCACACAAACACAGACACACACTCAGTTGCCCTGTTTGGGGTTGGAACTCCTACCTAACTAGTTTATCACACTACAGCAGTATGCAGTTACGAGATGCACTAAAGAGTTTACTGGGCTACAGGCTTCCCAGGGATGTATTTATAGGTGGGTGACATCAGCAGCCTTGCCAAAGTTGGGTATGTGAAATGTAAGGGGTGTAAGTACCCTAAAAGCATTGCTCTCTACACAGTCAGACATGCACGCATACACACACAGTCGGCAGGTCGGGGGCTAGAATTCCCAATTAACTCCTTAATCACACAATGACCACACGATGTTATGGGATGTTCTACAGAAATTACTGGCTATTATTGTCCCAGAGGTGTATTTCAAGTTGTGTGCCATCAACAGTCTTGCCAAAGGTGGATATTTGACTTATAAGGGGTGTGAGTAGCATAAAAAGCATTGCTTTTTACACAGTCAGTGTCAGACAGACATGCACACAGACTCACACATGCACAGTTGCCATGTCTGGGTTTGACCTCCTACCTAACTACATTATCACACTACAGCAGTATGCAGTTACAGCATGCACTACGGTGATTATTGGGCTGCAGCTTTCCCAGGGGAGTATTTCTACATGGGTGACATCAGCAGCCTTGCCAAAGTTGAGTATGTGAAATGTAAGGGGTGTGAGTACCCTAAAAGCATTGCTTTCTATACAGTCAGACATGCACATATATACACATAGTTGGAAGGTCAGGGACTAGAACTCTCAACTAACACCTTAATCACACTATGGCCATATGATGTTACAGGATGTGCTACAAAGATGATGGGGCTATGATTGTCTCAGAGGTGTATTTCAAGTTGCTTGACATCAGCAGCCTTGCCAAAGGTGGGTATTTGACTTGTACGGGTTGTGAGTAGACAAAAAGCCATTGTTCTCTACACAGTCAGTGAGAAACAGACACACACATGAACAGTGACACACACTCACACACACAGTTGCCATGTCTATGGTTAGAACTCCTACCTAGCTAGTCTATCACACTACAGCAGTACGCAATTATGGAACGTGCCATGGAGATTACTGGCCTACAACTCTCATAAAGGTGTATTTCACATTGAATGAACTCAGCAGGCTTGGCAGGGTACCGCTATGGGGCGGCCAGTGTGTGAATGGCCCATACACCATTCATGTAGGGGTGACACGCTACAGGCGGCCACACATGGGGTCATATGTCACAGGTGCGTGTAGAGGGAAACTAGCTGACTATGTCCTTGTACAGCCATGTTCTGCATCTGGCAGATGGACCACATAGTCTCTGGAGCTGACAGGTACTGGTCACTAATAACTGCAGTGTGTGACATCTGCACCCAATGTGTTTGGAGCCCTTTGGCTATGTGCTCGATGGGACAGGCATGGATGGCTCCTTGTCTTAATCACCCTCTTCTGCACATCTATATCCATCTACCTTTGGCTTATTATGGTGTGTTGTCCTTACATATATGTCTGTATTCCAATCCACTGTGTGTGCAAAGCATGAGTGGTGCATACTGACATGTGTCTGCAGTAACAATTGCAACCGCTGGATGTGTCTGGTCCACTGGTGTTTACATACATGGCCTTCATGTGCTTAAGTGTGTGAGCATGCCCAGTATGACCTTTCAGTATGTTAATGACTGACATTGCCTTCATTTATCTAAGTGTGTGAGCATGCCCAGTAAGGCCGTCTGTTTTGCATGTGTGGAGAATGTCCAGTGGTTTGTACTGCACAGCTGGCCTTTGTATTGTACACCAACATGTAGCATGCTGTGTCTGCAGGGTATCTATCAATCATTTGGCATTGACTGTTGCAACATGTCTGCATAGCGGGGAGTACACCTGACTATTTCTGTGTTTCTATACAGGAGTGGGGGAAGGTGCACCTGACTGTTACTATATTTCTATGTGGGCTGGGGGTCACATCTCACAGTTGTACACATTTGCTAGGACTGTACTGGTATGTCCTGTAGTCCATTTCAGTAAGTAGTGTTACCTATCTTGCCGGCTACGCCATACTGGTGTACTACCATTCTTATCTTTTGATTGCATACACATTAGTTTCTGACTTCCTAGCCGTCACAACTGACATCGCATTACCTGGCCTGCTGTAGTCTGTCCTTGTAGGCCTGGGTGGGGGTTACCCATACCCCTCATTCAGAGGCCATAGTACAGCATTTGTTTGTGATTGTCTACACCTGTCCTGCTGGCTGTGACTGTTGTTGGGTATGTGACCCACCCTCCTGACTGGCATGTATGAGTCCCTTATCTTGTGGATGTCCCAGTATTGCAGGTGGTACTGCAGGGCTGCCTATGTCAGATGCACGTAGTACACTGCCTACACATGGTTAGGCACAGGCAGTGTAATGTTTGGCATCCCTTTTACTGTATGTGAGAGAGAGAGGTGCTATTCCCTGGGTCCCTCCCATGTCAGTGTATGTGCTATGCGTTGCCTCTTTGCCAGGGCCAGGGCACACTGGGCATGCCTCCATCTGCCTACTGGGACAGGCTCAGGTTGTTCCTCCTCCGAGTCACTCTGTGCCTCTGCAGGCCTTGGCATTGGTGGGGGGCTATGTGGCCTTGTCCCTTGGTGCTCCTGCTGCAGCTGTTTCCACAGGATCATATTGTGTAGCATGGCACATGCAAGTATGATTTTGGTACATGTAGTTGGTGAGTACTGCAAGGCTCCGCTGGATGTGTCCAGGCACCGGAACCATGACTTGAGCATCCCAAACACACACTCTATTATGATTTTTGTTTGTGCGTGTGCCTCATTATGTAGTTCTAGTTCTGGTATGTGTGTGTTTCTGATGGGTGTCATCAGCCACAGCTCCAGTGTGTATTCAGCATCCCCCACTAGGTGACCATGTGGGATGTCCCCACTGGCTAATGTTTGGTACAGCTGCGTCAGTTGCCAGATGTGGGAATCGTGATAACTTCCAGGGCAGCCAGCACACGCATTCAGTATTATGCCCTGGGCATTGCACACAACCTGGCAGTTGATGGAGAGGAAGCCCTTGCGGTGGATGTAGACCCTACCCTGCTCACCGAGTGGTGCTTTGATGCATATGTGCATGCAGTCTATTGCACCCACTACCTCAGGGTATTC
This sequence comes from Protopterus annectens, assembly GCF_019279795.1. Lineage (NCBI taxonomy): Eukaryota > Metazoa > Chordata > Ceratodontiformes > Protopteridae > Protopterus > Protopterus annectens. Next base: position 652,770,348 of record NC_056741.1, read on the forward strand.
TGCTATTTGCTGGAAGAGACGCATACTGGTGGCCAACACCTCACGGGTGAGGGGGAAATATACATGCTCATTGACATGTGCTGCCATGGCATCCAGGAACTGGTGGAGTACCCTGGATGCTGATGCCCGTGAGATCCCCATCATATCCTACACATACCTTTGTTTCCACTGGGATGGGTTACACTCTGTTAGTTTTGTGTGTCAGGCATGGCTGGCACAGCTCAACAATCTGCTCCACTATCTCCAGCTCATGTAGCCCTTGGTAGGTCTCTGTCTACTCACTGTGGGTTGGTTGGCAGCATTCCCATCCTCACCAGCATCAGCCTCTTCCACAAGTTGTATGATAGCTATTGCAGCCCCTAACATTTTGCTGTTGTGAGTATTAAAACTTCCCCGCTTGTTTACACTGGTGATGTAGGGTGTGGGAAAAAATGGAGGGGTAGGTGTCTGCATAGTTTATAGTGTCATTCTGGGTTGGTCTGCTGCCTGTGTAATTGGCTGGTTCCAATACGTTTCACCTGGCAGTGAAACTAGTACCCCTTGATTAACTTCCTACTGTGCTTTCCCTTCCATTGCCCTTCTGATTCATCCTGGGGGTGTGCCACACAATCGGTGTACTCCAATGTTCACACTGCTGCTATTTCCTAGGTTCACTTCCTTTATCTTCCTGTAGATCCCGTTGTGCGGCACGCACACCCGCTTACGCTTTGTCATACATGCTGGGCAGGTTTAGACACACCCCCTGGCTTTGCTGTGCTAAGCTGGATGCAACCCCAAGCCACAGGGCTCCAATCCACTGACAGTTTGCCTGCCACTCTCACACATGATGTCACCTACCTCCTAGTCTTGCACTCAGCCATTCATACTCATACACTGTTGGGACCTGCCTCATATGCTGGGGAAAACTGGGATTCACTATTCTTCCCCTCATTTTCAAAGAATTGCCTGCTAATGCATAGTTACATGTGTCACACTGTGCCTCCCCCCTTAGCAACCAGTAATCACTGGCCAGGTTGTCTTTTGCCTGCCATTGACGTGCATGGCAGAATACTGATTTTAGTTAGACTGCTTTTTTGTGGTTTATTTTCTTATTTTCCCACCGATCCTGTTTGCGCTCCACTGCCCTATGCTTCAATGGTCGTTATCAGTGGACATATCATAATAGTTGTATTTTGTACATTTTGCATTTTGTGCAATGCCAATGGCCTTCTACTTGGCCATTGGCATGCTTCTTCAATGATATGCAGCCTTTCTATGGAGCTGTCATAGCTCCATTTTGGATTTTGCAGTACCGTACTCGGTTACTATCTGAGTAGATTTCTACATATAACGCTAGTCCTGCACGTCCTGATTCCTGCTTCTTGGATGGCAGATTTACCTCATTTGCATGGTTTTCACCTTCAAATGGCATGATTTGCATACAGGGGCTGGGAATGTGCAGCAGTAGTGCTAGAGTGCTCACGGACGTCAAACGAGCATGTACATGGATTGCTCGTCCGCCATATTGGCAAAATTTCCTCATACACTAATCATGCACGCTGTGCAAGCTTTTGTGAATTTGGGGGATAGTGTGGCAAATAATAATGACCCACAGCAAATGCTCTAATTCAATAACATTTTTTCATTGGGCTTTTTGTAGTAAAATATACATTTATACGATGAACTGCACATTAGATGTTATCATCTATATCTATGAATACTCTCCTGACCTCTTGTGCTCACCAGTTATGTCATAATAAACAACCCTGTGACATGCAGTGAGGTGTGCCCACTGAATGGTGCACTGCAACGGTTATCCCACTCCACAAAGGGGGAGCCAAGAAGGACCCCAGGAACTACCACACCATTAGCCTGACAAGCCTGGTCTGCAAGGCCATGGAATGTATCATCATGGATCTCATAAACAAAGACATTGGTAATCTCCAAACTCTGGACCCCATCCAGTTCGGGTTTGTAAAAGGCAGATCATGTCTCCTAAACCTGACTGACGTCTTTGAAGCAGTCACCAAAGCCATAGATCAGGGTAAGGTAGTTCACACAGCCTATCTAGATCTCGCCAAAGCTTTTGACTCATCCCCCACTCTGGAATTATAGATAAGCTCACTAAACTAGGTATAAATCCCTAAATCACAAGATGGGTTGCCAACTGGCTCATGGACAGAACCCACACTGTGAAAGTAGCAGACTCCAAATCCCACTTCAGACCAGTGACAAGTGGAGTACCACAGGGTTCAGTCTTGGGTCCTTTCCTGTTTGGTATCTACTTCTCTGAAGTACAGGCTAACATAAAAGGTCTTTGGCTATTGAAGTTTGCAGATGACTGCAAACTAGGAGCCATAATCGAAACTCCTAACAATGTGGACATACTACAAAAGGGCCTCTCTGAGACAGATGCCTGGTGTCAAAGCCATGGCCTGAAGCTCAATGCCAAAAAGTGTATTGTCATCCCCTTTGGTAAAAACTCTGTACTCATGAACTACCACATATGTGGTAGTCTACCTAACACTGAAAGTGTGATAAGAGACCTTGGGACACAGGTGGACAGTAGTCTCTCCTTTGACAATCACATCACCACAGTGGTCAGGAAATCCTTCTATGTGGCACACCTTATCACAAAAGGTTTCTCATCTGGAAAAAAAAGAGGTCATTGTTCCCCTCTACTCATCACTCATTAGACCCATTATAGAGTACAGCGCCCTTTTTGGTATGTACCTCACAAGACATCTACAACAACTGGAAAGGCCACAGAAATACCTCACAAAGAGGATTACTGGCCTCAAACAGATGCCCTATGCAGACCATCTCAAAAAACTGCAGCTTTACTCCATCGCATATCACCTACTCAGAGGCAATCTCTGCCTAACATACAAAGTTATGTCAAACCCAGAGCTGTTGGACATGCTCCACTTAAAGAAATCCCAAACCCTCTGAGCTACATGCTGTAGGGACCTAAACCTTGTCACCACAATAAACAGAACATGCTGGCGGGATAGATTCCTGTCCCAGAGACTTCCCATACTATGGAACAGACTACCTATCTATGTCAAACAGAGCTCCTCATTAGCACTCTTCAAGAAAAATCTTGATGATTGGATGGGAAATAGGAAATTCACCCCAGGGATCACTTCTGTGGCTCTGCTCGACAGGGGTACAGGAAAATAATTTTCTTGGGTGGCGAAAGCCAGGGTACCATTTTAGCTAGGCTTACATAGGCTCTAGGGCCAATAGCCTAGTACCTGCCTATGAACCTATGAACCTATGCACACTTTTATAAATCACATAATCCTGTTGCAATAACAGAACTAGATTTCTGATGAGGCAAATATGTGTAATCATAACTGTATATTGACAGTATATAGTGCATTGTAGAGTGTACAATGATCTAGTTGCTTTCATCGTTTTCACTAATAGAATCAGTTATAATAAATAATAGCTTTGTCACTGGCATTGTCATCCATTTTATAGCAAATGACTATAATAACTCAGTTTCAATTCTTTGTTAGCTTACTCACTGACTTTAACATGCCCTAAACAAATTCAAGTTTCTGAAGGAAAAGGTGATGACTGGAACTTATTTTATATTTCATATATCAGTCACTACCTAAAGTCATTAGATCACAAGTAACCTATATATTAAGCTGGAGAACAGGGCTCTGTAACAGCAGTTATATGTTAGCATTGTCTAGTTACCTTGATTAAAAATATGCTGTCCTACACTCCCAAATGAGTGGCAATTCTCTGCTTTCTTACAAACTTCTATGTTCCTCAGATTTTATATGCTTTGGTATGAGACAAAAAAAAGATAGCACATAGCCTTACATGCAAATGTAAAACATGTACTTCATAAAATAAAATGCAAATAAATGAAGAATCTCAACCCTACTTATCAAATCAGAAATGGGATTTATTTATAACAAATGACTGGATCACCAAACCTTGCAGCAGAAATCATAAAAATAAAAATGTTAAGCTGGCAATACTCATCCACTGCATTAACAATACTATACTAAAAATGCATTTTTGCAGGGAGTAAGCACCTCTGTTCCTTCATACCCTTACAGCTGTACAACTACTAATTCCAAAATCATTTAGCACTGGGCAAAGGAGATACTTCCATATGACCATGGTTCTATGATTCAATGAAATCACTGTATACTGTTGGAGTAAAAATGGGAGCTGATTGATCAATATTAAGTATTCCTGCTTGACTCACATGTGTTGTAATAATCACGGTATAACTACCCCTCCCAAAAAACACACCACTAAGTACATGCGGTAGGCAGTTAACCAACCTTACCAAGCTTAGTAAATTTTTCCAGTTGAAATAGACCATGAAACCACATGAAAAGCTATTTCTCTTTATAATTCTTGTTATCAGCAGTATGGAGAGAGCTCCATTATCAGTTTATTTTTTGTTTTATGTGTTGATTTCCTTGCAGTGCTAGCAATCTATCCTTGTAGGATAAATACTTTAGGTTCCTTATTGAAATGACAGTACATGCAAGACTGAGTTTTGACATGCCATTGGACACCTTGATGAAAGTGGCTAGCCCTCCACATTCTCTGAACTGCTATACCATACCTCAGGGAAAAAGGAATATTCCGAAAAATGGCAGTCTCAGGATTAGAACAAGAAAGTCTGAATTTTTGACCATTCAATCTCCATGTGACTCAGCATTCTGAGTCATGATATTTATAATGGTTGCCAGTAATGTATATTACATATTATACAATTCCTCCCCTAAAATGTGCACGCTGATTGGCCAGCCCAACCAGCATGCCCGTTGTAAATCCCTCAATATACTAACGGAAAAAGGTCTGGTCGCCCGGACTTTTTCCGTTAGTATAAAACACTGTCTCGCTATGTTAAAAGAGTTTAACATAGCAACGCAGTTTAAAAAAAGAAACTGAGATCTCCGTTGCTTTTTTTAAAGCTGTCTCGCTATGTTAAACTCCTTTAACATAGCGACACAATAGTAAACGGAGATCTTACGATCTCCGTTGCTTTTTTTTTTTAAAGCTGTCTCGCTATATTAAATGGGTTTAACATAGCGAGGCAGCTTTAAAATAAGCAATGGGGATATCCGTTGCTTATTTTAAAGCTGTCTCGCTATGTTAAACCCATTTAACATAGCAAGACAGTTTTTTTAAAAAAAAGCAACGGAGATCGCAAGATCTCCGTTGCTTTTTACTGTTTTGCTATGTTAAATGGGTTTAACATAGCGAGACAGCTTTACAATAAGCAACGGAGATCTCCGTTGCTTATTTTAAAGCTGTCTCACTATGTTAAACCCATTTAACATAGCGAACAGTAAAAAGCAACAGAGATCTTGCGTTCTCCGTTGCTTTTGCCCACAGCTCTGATGTACTGCGAGGCATGCGCGGTACATCAGAACTGCCGCAGAATACCAGACAGCTGCGGAAGGGCAGTAAAGAGGCATTATACAATGCCATTATTTAAGAAAAGTAATTATTTCTTTTCTTAAATAATGTCATTAATATAATAACCACTTCTGGGTGTGGTAATGCTGGATTACCCACGGTTGGCTTTGTTTGGTCCTCGGGCCTCGGGACCAAACCACGCCAACCGTGGGTAAATCCAGCATTACCCACACCCAGGCGTGGGTTATTGCTATACAATGCTACAGCTTGAATTTGTTAAATGTGTAAGATAGTGTTAAAACACCTGTTCAGTCTTTATTCAAGTAACTAGCTATCTACAGTTTGCATTACAAGCATTTAAAGATAACTGGTTTACACATCTCCATTACTTAATAACAATAAAACACTTGTTTCTTTAGTTTGCTTCACATTTGTGGTACCTTTTCTACAGAGTCAGCATGACCTTCTTGTGCCTAGTTGGATTTTTGCCACATTCCAAAGATATATCATAAGTGAGTGGGGTTCCCTGCAAATCAACCTTATGTTTGCTGTGCACCCAGTGAATAACAGGATTGACTACATCTTCTTAGTGACACTTAAAGGGATTAAACAGGTGAGTAGAAAATGAAGTAACAGACAGTGCCTTTCTGTTTCTATGTTAGAAACAGACTCCGCACACTGTTACACACATCTATAATGCAAAACCAGTGCATTTTATAAAGGCATAATAGCATTTTCTAGGGATGGATAAGTGATAATTGATAAACACTTGTCTAGCTGTGGAAAGACACAGCTTCAGGCCTTACCATATACCTAGTCATCTGGTTGTCTTACAATAAACAGCACTTTATGCTTATATAAAAGCACACCATAGACAATGCAATGCAAACCACAAGGCCTACTGACAAGCAATTGGGGAATATGAATCCAGTGATTATTAGTGGGATGTGTAAAGAAGCAGCTGTACAAGAGAAAATATTGACACTTCACAGAAGAGCACAGCAACACTATTAGTGGTGTGCATGACTCAGAATGTTGCTGCTTTCTTGGGAACTAACAGAAACCTGTCTAATGAAGATCTCAACTTTGTACCAAGTTTGTCAAAAGTGCCAAGAGGTGAAGGTATATGGAGACTGTTGTCAACCATTTTACTGTAAAAAGGTTAAGCACAACAGTGAGCATCCTTGTTATAGGAACACTGCAGCAATTAGCTTGTAGCAGCATGAGTCCAAGATGATGGCAGGTGCCTGCCTATGACAAGTTTGGTTTGTTTACATGCTGAATGTCTTCATTTTTAAAATGTTCTTTATTTGGCATTCTTGTTTGGAGTTAAACATTGTGACATGCTATTTCATCGGTTTTGTGCCTGTGTTCCTGGTTACTCATACCTTGTAGTTCTGCACCAATGTTATGTCTTTGCTGCTATCATATCCTGTTCCTTGTTTTATGTGATCTATTAATTAAGCAGTTTGGGAAAAAGGTACCTCCGATTCTGGTGCCAGTGTTTTTTTTTCTACCTTCCCTTCTGCTTCCTTTAATTTTCTAGCTTTGGACCCATCGTAGTCCTGACTGAACCTACTGATATGAGTTATCTGACAGCAGATTGCACTAGTTCTATGTGGCAAGACTTAATGATTCCATATAAACTGGCAGGTTGAAGGAACATCATAGAGAGTTACTATCGAACTACATTGGAAACATGCAACATTTAACTGCTGTGTTGACCTTTTCCCCTTGTATTCTGTGTTTATTGCAGTTTAGCCATGGAACTTTATACAGTGTACATGATTGGAATTCTGGGATGTTATAAGTTAAGGTTAGTTTTGTGACAGAAACTTTTGCAAGAACTAACATCATTGCCTTTTTCTCATTGATGCCACTTTCTGTTAACTCTGACTAAAACAAAGAAAATAAGTGGTCCTGTACCCCCATACAACTCCAACAACTTAATATAAACTAGCTCTGAGATCACAGAGCAAAAAATTTAAAAACTTTCTTAACCCTCACAGCCTGCTAATCTCACAAACACACACAAACACACACACACATTCACTGACTTGCTAATGTCACACACATACACACACACACACACACACACACACACACACACACACACACACACACACACACTCACACACACAGTCACTGACTTGCTAATGTCACACACATACACACACACACACACACACACACACACACACACACACACACACACACACACTCCGTTGGCAAAAAAAATCCCCATTTGAATATGTGCATTTCTGTCATCCAGTCTTGCACACACTGTCTTGCCTTCTTTAAATTTGATTATTTGTATTTATTTTTAAATTCTTATTCTATCTTGCACTTATTCAGTATGCATTTGCTTAGAAAGAACTGAACACAATTCGATAATCTTTTCTATTTATATTATTTCACTGTATTGCACAGTTAATTTGACTACACCATATAAAGTGCTTAATAAATTTGGGGTGGTATTCATAGTGCCACATTCACACATGCACAAGGATAATCTGCAAAAAGTGATGCAAAGCCTACATGCAAAGGGGCTAAACACAAAATAACAGTGCTGATTATGGAAAACATGAGTCCTGCACCAAAATGCCCACAAGATATTTGCCTAGCTTTACTGGTATACATTTCATTAAAAGTATTGTAGTTATGTGCAGTGGAAGCTATACACACACACACACACACACAACACACACACACACACACACACACACACACACACACACACACACACACACACACACACACACACACACACACACACACACAAAATCTAGCTATGTGGTAGTGTGAGTGAGTCTGTGCAGATCTCCCTATGATTATAGGAATCTGTGCTCCACACTGCTCTCCAACAGTAAACTCAAACATTTGTTAGTTTTTATTTATTGAATGCAAGCATGTTCTTAACTGGACATCTCACTGGGTTTTATAAGGTTGGAAAGGGGAAATATAGGAAATATGGAAATGAAAGAGAGAAGATAAGAAACATAAAGAACGAAAACATGGAGGAGGTTGAGCTAGAGGAGATGAGAGAGGAGGGTCATTATCCCCTGGATTCCCAAAACCTTGCACGGCGTGCATGATTAGTGTAAGAGGTAATTTTGCCAATATGGCAGCCGAGCGATCCACGTACATGGCTGTTTGACATGCGCGAGTGCTCTAGCACTAGTGCTGCACGTTCCCAGCCCCGTATGCAAATTACCCCACTTGCAGGTGAAAACCATGCAAATGAGGTAAATCTGCCATCCAGAAAGCTGGAATCTGGGTGTGCAGGACTAGCGTAATATGCAGAAATGTACTCGGTTAGTAACCGAGTACGGATCTGCAAAATCCAAAACGGGGACATGACAACACCAAATTAAGGCAGCATATCATTGAGGAAGCATGCCAATGGCCAAGTATAAGGCTATTGGCATTGCAGACAAAGCAAAATGTTCAAAATACAACTTTTATATTATTACCGCCGATCATGGCTGGTTAAGCATAGGGCAGCAACGAGTAAATGGGATCGGTGGGAAAAGAAGAAAATAAACCCAAAGCAAGCATTCCAACTAAAATCAGTATTCTGCCATGCAAGTCAATGGCAGGCAAAAGACAACCCGGCCAGTGAATAGTGGTTGCTAAGGAGGGAGGTGTAGTGTGACACATGTAACTATGCATTAGTAGGCAATCCTATGCAAATGAGGGGAAGGATAGTGAATCCCAGTTTCCACCAGCATGTGAGGCAGGTCCCAACAGTGTAAGAGTATGAACTGGTGAGTGCAAGACTAGGAGGTAGGTGACATCATGGTTGGGTATGTCAGGCATACTGTCAGAGGATTGGAGCCCTGTGACTCTGGGTTGCACCCAGCTTAGCACAGCGAAGGCAGGAGGTGTGTCTATACCTGCCTAACACGTATGACAAAGTGTAAGAGGGTGTGCGCGCCACGCACTGGGATCTACAGGAAGATAAAGGAAGTGAAACCAGGAAATAGCAGCAGTGTGCACATTAGAGTACAATTGCACGGCGTGCCCCTGGGCTGAAACAGAAGGGCAATGGTAAGGGAAAACAGCAGTAGGAAGGTAATCAAGGGGTACTAGGTTTGCTGCCAGGTGAAACATATCGGAACCAGCCAATTACACAGGTAGCAGACCAGACCAGCCCAGAACGCCACTATAAACTATGCAAACACCTACCCCTCTGTTTTTTTCCACACCCTATACTACCGGTGTAAACAAGCAGGGAACTTTTAACACTCAGAGCAGCAAAATGTTAGGGGCTGCAATAGCTGTCATACAACTTGTGGAAGAGGCTGAGGGTGGTGAGGATGTGAATGCTGCCGACCAACCTACAGTGAGTAGACGGAGAAGAGCGTACAGACCCAGGGTAACCTGCCAAGGGCTACATGAGCTGGAGATAGTGGAGCGCTATAGGGTGGACAGGGACCTCCTACAGCAAAATGTTGAGGTATACCGGCCAAGCCTGATACACAGAACTAACAGAGGGGAACCCATCCTAGTGGAAACGAAGGTATGTGTAGGCCTAAGAATACTAGCTACAGGTACCTTCCAAAGGTCAACTGGGGATGTGCTGGGAATTTCACAGGCATCAGCATCCAGGGTACTCCACCAGTTCCTGGATGCCATGGCAGCACATGTCAGTGAGGACATATATTTCCCCCTCACCCATGAGGCGTTGGCCAGCAATATACATCTCTTCCACCAAATAGCAGAATACCCTGAGGTAGTGGGTGCAATAGACTGCATGCACATATGCGTCAAAGCATCACCCAGTGAGCAGGGTAGGGTCTACATCAACCGCAAGGGCTTCCCCTACATCAACTGCCAGGTCGTGTTCAATGCCCAGGGCATAATACTGGACATGTGTGCTGGCTGCCCTGGAAGTTATCACAATTCCCACATCTGGCATCTGATGCAGCTGTACCAGAAATTTGCCAATGGGGACATCCCACATGGACACCTAGTGGGGGATGCTGGATACGTACTGGAGACGTGGCTGATGACACCCATCAGAAACGCACACACACCTGAACAAGAACTCATAATAGAGCATGTGTTTGGGATGTCCAAGTCACGGTTCCGGTGCCTGGACACATCCGGTGGAGCCTTGCAGTACTCACCAACTACATGTACCCAAATTGTCCTTGCATGAGCAGCAGGAGAAGCAGGGGGCAGGGCCACACAGCCCCCCCACCAATGCCAATGCCAAGGTCTGCACAGGCACAGAGTGACTCAGAGGAGGAACAACCTGAGCCTGCCCCAGTAGGCAAAAGGAGGTGTGCCCGGTATGCCCTGGCCCTGGCAAAGAGGCAATGCATAGCACATACTCTGACATGGGAGGGACCCAGGGAATAGTACCTTTCTCTGACTCTCACATACAGTAAAAGCTATGCCAAACATTGCACTACCTGTGCCTAAACATGTGTAGGGAGTGTACTATGTACATCTGACATAGGCAGCCCTGCAGTACCACCCTCAATATTGGGACACCCACAAGATAAGGGACTCACACATTCCAGTCAGGAGGGGGGGTCACATACCCAACAACAGTCATAGCCAGCAGGACAGGTGTAGACAAACACAAACAAATGCTGCACTATGGCCTCTGAATGAGGGCTGTGGGTAACTACCCCCCAGGCCTACATGGACAGACTACAGCAGGCCAGGTAGTGGGAAGTCAGTTGTGATGGCTAGGAGGTCAGAAACTAATGTGTATGTAATCAAAAGATAAGAACGGTAATGCACTGGTATGGTTTAGCCAGTATGATAGGTTAGACTACTGACTGAAATGGACTACAGGACATACCAGTACTGTCCTAGCAAATGTGTACAAGTGTCAGGTGTGCCTCCCCACCCTACATAGAAATATAGTAACAGTCAAGTGTGCCCCCCCAATCCCGTGTATAAACATAGAAATAGTCAGGTGTTCCTCCTGCTATGCAGACATGTTGCAACAGTCAATGCCAAATGATCGATGGATACCCTGCCGACACAGCATGCTACTTGTCGGTGTACAACACAAAGGTCAACAGTGCAGTACAAGCCACTGAACATGATCCAGACATGCAGAACAGATGGCCTTACTGGGCATGCTCACACACTTAGAGAAATGAAGACAATGTCAGTCATCAACATACTGAAAGGTCATACTGGGCATGCTCACACACTTAAACACATGAAGGCCATGTATGCAAACACCAGTGGACCAGACACATCCGGCGGTTGCAATTGTTAGTGCAGACACATGTCAGTATGCACCACTCTTGCCTTGAACACACAGTGGATAGGAATACAGACATATATGTAAGGACTACACACTATAATAAGCCAAAGGTAGATGGATATAGATGTATGGAAGAGGGTGACCATGTCAAGGAGCCATCCAGGCCTGTCCCACCCAGCACATAGCCAAAATGCCCCAAACACATCAGGTGCAGATGTCACTCACTGCATTTACTAGTGACTAGTACCTGTCAGCACTACAGATTATGTGGTCTTGTGCCAGCTGTGGAACATGGCTGTACAAGGACGTAGTCATCTAGTAGCCATATACACGTACCTGTGAGATATGACCCTATATGTGACAGCATGTGGCATGTTACCCCTTCATGAATGGGTTATGGGCCATGCACACACACTGCCCACCCCATAGCGCTACCCTGCCAAGACTGATGAGGTCATCCAATGTGAAAAAAACCTTTGGGAGAGCTGTAGCCCAGTGATCTTTGTGGTGCATCCCATAACTGCATACTGCTGTAGTGTGATAAACTAATTAGATAGGAGTTCTAACCCCAGACATAGCAACTGAGTGTGTGTCAGTGTTTGTGTGCATGTCTGTCTCTCACTGACTGTGTAGAGAACAATGCCTTTTAGGCTACTCACACCCCTTACAATTCACATACCCACCTTTGGCAAAACTGCTGATGTTACCCACCTAGAAATACTCCACTGGGAAGGCTGTAGCCCAGTAATCTCTGTAGCACATGCTGTACCTGTGTACTGCTGTAGTGTGATAATGTAGTTAGGTAGAAGGTCAAACCTCAGATGTGGCAACTATACGTGTGTGCATATGTGTGCATGTATGTCTGTCACTGACTGTGTAGAGTGCTATGCCTTTTAGGCCACTCACACCCCTTACAATTCACATACCCAACTTTGGCAAGGCTGCTGATGTCACCCATCTAGAAATACACCTCTGGGAAGGATGCAGCTTAGTAGTCTCTGTAGCATATCCCATAACTGCATACCGCTGTAGTGTGATAAACTAGTTAGGAATGAGTTGCAAACCCAAACCTGGCAACTGTGTAAATGTGTGTGTTTGTGTACATATCTGACTGTGTAGAGAGCAATGCTTTTCATAGGTTCATAGGTTGGTACTAGGCTATCAGCCCTATGGGCCTATACAAGCCTAGCCATAACAATTCCCTGGCTATTTTTTCCCACACTATTTACTTCCCTGGACCCCTGTCTAGCAGGGCGACTGATGTGATCCCCGGGGTAAATTTCCTTTCTCCCATCCAATTGTCAAGGTTCCTTTTGAAGAGAACCAAAGAGGCACTCTGCTTGACATGTATGGGCAATCTATTGCAGAGTCTGGGGAGTCTCTGGGTCAGGAACCTATCCCTCCAGCATGTTTTGTTTATTGTGATGACAAGATTTAGATCCCTGGAATGTGTGGCTCTGAGGGATTGGGATTTCTTTAAGTGTAGCATGTCCAACAGCTTTGGGTTTGACATGGCCTTGTATGTTAAGCAGAGATCGCCTCTGAGTAGACGATATGCGACAGAGTATAGCTGGAGTTTTTTAAGGTGGTCAGCATAGGGCATCTGCTTTAGGCCTGTGATTCTTTTAGTGAGGGATTTCTGCAGCCTTTCCAGTTGTTGCAGATGTCTTGAGAGGTACATACCAAACGGGGCATTGTATTCTATAATGGGTCTAATGAGGGATGAGTACAGTGGGACAATGATCTCCTTTTTTCTGGATGAACAGCCCTTAGTGATGAGGTGTGCCACATAGAAGGATTTCCTGACTGTTGTGGCGATGTGGTTATTGAAGGTGAGACCACTGTCCACCTGTGTCCCTAAGTCTTTTATCGCACTTTTGGTGTTTAGTGTACTGCCACCTATATGGTAATTCACAGATACGTGTTTTTCCCTAAGGGGATAACTATACATTTCTTGGCATTGAGCTTGAGCCCATGGCTCTGGCACCAAGCATCTGTTTCTGTAAGGCCCTTTTGTAGAGTATCCACATCATTTGGGGATTCAATAATGGCTCCCAGTTTGCAGTCATCTGCGAACTTTGTTATCCAGAGTCCCTTAGTGTTGGCCTGTACTTCAGAGAAGTAGATGCCAAACAAGAGCAGTCCCAGGACTGAACCCTGAGGTACTCCACTTGTCACTTGTCTAGAGCTGGATTTGGAGTCGGCTACTTTTACAGTGTGGGTTCTATCAGTAAGCCAGTTAGCAATCCATTGGGTGACGTAGGGATTAATGCCCAGCTTAGTAAGTTTATCTATGATTCCAGAGTGGGGGATGGTGTCAAAGGCCTTGGCAAGGTCTAGATAGGCTGTGTGGGCCACCTTACCCTTGTCCATGGCTCTGGAGACTGATTCAAAGAAGTCAATCAGGTTCAGGAGACAAGATCGGCCCTTTACGAACCCAAACTGGGTGGGGTCCAGTGTTTGAAGGTTGCCAATGTCTTTGTTTATAAGTTCCATGATAATATGCTCCATGGCCTTGCAGATAAGGCTTATCAGACTGATGGGACGGTAGTTTCTGGGATCCAAGGTGGATCCCCCCTTGTGGAGTGGGATAACTGTAGCTCTGCACCACTCAGTGGGCATGAAACCTGAGGTGAGGCTATGATTAAACATGACACTTAGGTGAGGTGCCAGTTCATATTGTAGTTCATGTAGTACACAGCCCGGATGTCATCTGGTCCCATGGATGCTGTATTCTTAGCTTTGGAGAGTGCGTTTTTTACCTGTGTGGCCATTATTACCAGAATTTGGCAATCTTCCGGTATTGTGATGGGCCATTTAGGAGCTGAGAGGGTGGTGAAGTTGGCACTGAATCGATCTGCCAGGATATTGGCAATATCCTTTGGATCAGTATATTTAATGCCATTCTGTTTTAGCTCAGAGCAGATCTGAGCATTGCCATTTAGATTCTTGACATAGTTATAGAATGCCTTGTGGTTGTCTTTGGAATCTCTGGCAATTTTATTTTCGTAACTAGCTTTGGAGGATTTTATGAGGCATCTCAGTTTCTTACTGAGGCTGGTAAGGAAGTTTTTTGCATCCTGGGATTTTCCTCTTTTCTGCAACAGTTTCTTCCTTTTGTTGTAAAGTTTGTTTATGGCAGGGGACCACCAGATTGGCTTCTTTTTTTTGGATGAGAGCATCTTGGTTCTATTTGGGATGGCACGATTCATGTATGAGTGGATGTGCTCATACAGTGCCTTAGTGTAGGATTCAGCAGTTGAACTTTCAGGTTCCCGTCTGCATGGGTGTCATGAAGTTTGTCACTTCTGACTTGAGTAGCATGAAGTTGGCTTTGGAGAAGTTTTTTATGGAGGTTTCCTTACTGGGGGGGGGTGGGGGTTTTAGGCTACTCACACCCCTTACAATTCATATACCCACCTTTGGCAAGGCTGCTGATATCACACACCTAGAAATACACCTCTGGGATGATTGCAGCCCAGTAATTTCTGTAGCACATTCTGTAACAGCGTATAGCCATAGTGTAATAAAGGAGTTAGGTGGGAGCCCTAAACCCAGACCTGCCAACTGTTTGCATGTGTACATGTCTGACTGTGAAGAGACCAATGCTTTTAGGGTAGTCACACACCTTACAATTCAGATACCCACCTTTGGCAAGGCTGCTGATGTCACCTACCTAGAAATACTCTCCTGGGAAGGCTGTAATCCCATAATCTCTGTAGCACATGCTGTAACTGTGTATTTCTGTAGTGTGATAATGTAGTTAGGTAGGAGGTCAAACCCCGAACCTGGCAACTGAGTGAGTGTGTGTTTGTGTGCATGTCTGACTGTGCAGAGAGCAATTCTTTTTAGGCTACTCACACCCCTTACAATTCAAATACCCACCTTTGGCAAGGCTGCTGATGTCATGCACCTAGAAATACACCCCTGAGATGATTGTAGCCCAGTAATCTCTGTAGCACGTCCTGTAACAGTGTATGGCCATAGTGTGATAAAGGAGTTAGGTGGGAATTCTAACCCCACACCTGCCAACTGTGTGTGTATGCGTGCATGTCTGACCATGTAGAGAGCAATGCTTTTAGGGTACTCACACCCCTTACATTTCACATACCCAACTTTGGCAAGGCTGCTGATGTCACACACTTAGTAATACACCTCTGGGAAGGTTGTAAACTACTCATCTCTGTAGCACATTCTGTAACTGCGTACTCCTGTAGTGTGAATTAGAACCATGGTAGAGTTCCATCCCCACACATGGCAGCTCTGGATGTATTGTGTGCGTCACTGTCTGTGTAGGGAGCAAAACAGTTTAGGCTGGTCTCTAGCAGTCAATTTCAAATGCCCTACTTTGGCAATCCTGCTGATGTCAGTCATTGTGAAATACACTTTTGGGAAAGGACTACTCCAGTAATATCTGTAGCGCATACTATAACTGTATAGTGCTGTAGTATAATAAACTAGTTAGGTAGGAGTTCTACTTCCAAACATGACGTGTGTGTGTGTGTGTGTGTGTGTGTGTGTGTGTGTGTGTGTGTGTGTGTGTGTGTGTGTTTGTAACCCATATCCTGTGTAGAGGTGTTTATGACTGTGTGACACCTGTGTCCAATGTGGAGCAGGTTTTGCATATTTCTTATATGGAGACCATACTATATATATCACAATGTCCACCTTACAGGGATAACAGATGTGATATGGCTGAGAGGCTGGGGTGCAAAGCCATACCCAGACATGTGACATCAAGGCCAGGCAATCACAGTTAGCAACCCCAGTATTACCCAGAGCACACTCTCAATCCATGTGTCATACACATACACATTCCTAGGTAACAGCCAATATGTGGGTAGTAAACTGCATATTGGCCACTGATAGTAACTATGGAGTGACAGCAGTGGGCCACAAAGGGCATGTCACCCTGTCCATCTGTCCAATATGCATTTACGTGCAGACAGTGCACCTCCCCCATGTTCCCCAATGGACACCTGCACCACCTGTGGTGCCATCACATGTGACCCACAATGGACACGACATGCCTGACAACATGCCCTGGATGGACAGATGCCACTGACACCAGGCAATGCTGATAGCATGCTCTCAATGTAGGTGCAGGGTAATGTTGCTGTCCATTGCCAGTTCCTGCCACAGGTGGGCAGGACTGGTACATCTGATGATAATCTGTGTTCACAACATGGGCTGCTGGACACCCCAGGTACAGTTCCACATGTCACTGTACATGCTTGTGGGAGGTGTGCACATCCCAGACACTGTCCATGTCATGGACTAAGGAACACAGACATGGCAAGCAATGCACAGCATTGGCCACACACAATAGTCACCCAGGTGACCAGATGGGGGATACAATACCCACCTTTGTGGGCAAATGCAGACACTACATCCCTGAACCACAATGCAGACCATCGTCATGTGGCCTAATGCCAATGTACACCCATCGCCTAGCCTTGGACAGCCACCTAGTGCAGTCGAACACCACACACCTGTACAGACATATACCCATACATGTCAGTACTGGCACCCTGTGTGTTTGTGTGTGTGTTGCATGCTGCAGATGTTCACATCCACACTCCCTACAACCCCCATGGGCATACTGCAGTATGCTGTCTGATGTCAGACACCTCCCCATAACCTTCGCCCATACAGCTCCCATATGACCTGTGTGGTGCATGGGATACCTGCACAGTAATGTGATGTGGCAATCCCACAACCAATGAGTTGTACATCTGGCCCTGCCATGTGTGTCAATGTGTGTATGTCCTTGTGAGAGTGTGGCTGTGTTGACACTGGCACCTGTTCATGCTGACAAGCACATGTATGTCACCTACTGTACAGCCACTGTATCCCTGTTACAGATGTCACCCACCATCACATATATGTTCTGAGTGCGCCACAACAGGTAACCTATGTGGCGCATCCAATAATTGCATAGAACTGTGCTAATACTATATAGTTGTTAGGGGTTTGATACCCTGTGCTGGTAGGTGTGTGACACAAACATCCTTCAGTTTTACCCTCCCACCCTTCCCTGACATTTATTTGCCTCTGTCTGCATCCCCCACCCCCTCTCTGGTGGACATGGAGACCTACACCTGTTTTGCTTCGGCAGCAGCATGTGTATTGTAAGAGATGCTCATGATGGCCTCTGCATGAATTGCAGTCTTCCCTTAGCTGATTGCATGTAAAACAGCTGTGGTAACATTCCCATAGCCAATTGTAAGGAAACTCACTCCAATACCTAGGAACATCATGGTGGTGTTGACCCTTTTCATCCAATATGAGCAGGAACTAGATCTGTCATTTGGCAAACAGCATCTCAGATGGATTGGGGTGTACCTCTAACAACATACACTGTGGAAACAGTGCCACAAAAATGGAGGAGGATGTGCCTGACCTGACTACAGACTGTAAGTGCTGCTATACTGCATTGGGAGCAATGTTGCTTTAACAGTGTTTATGTGGATATGGCTGTTGTACATGTCTCAATACCTGCCATGTCAGTTCCATGTTTATGGGGAATCCCCATCTGCAGGGTCTTCTGCAGCCTGGGCAGTGTTTTGTCCATGATTTCATGTGTTACCCACGGAGCATCTAGCTGTGGACTGCAGAAGGTAGTGTGAGGATTGCAGTCAGTAGATGGAGAAAGCCGTGATAGTCCCAGACATCATATCCCTCATAGGACATATGTTGCAACAACCCTGGAATAACAGTAAATGTATGCAGTTATCACAGCAACATATCAATATTGGCTCTGTGTATGTGCTTCCAGCCACACCTCTGATAACCTTTGTACATATGTTGTGCATGAAGTGGTGCATATGTGCTGTACACCATAATTTGTGGCATCATATCTGAGAACAAGCCACTGATATATCCAACTGCTACACATGTTATGTACAATAGGGGTTACATTGCATGACATTACCTGCACATTCTGTGGATGTTTGTACAGTACTGAGGTCTGTGTACCTATGGTGAATGTCAACAGTGTGTGTATTGTTGATATGTACCTTAGCCTGTGTACAGACTACGTTAGATGACATTGTTCTAGTTCCCCTACTATCAGATGTTACATGCTCCCCCACTGTATGGTACTGTAGTGGCGTACATGTTTGTAGGACCATAAACACACATGTCCCATAACACAGACAGCCACCAGACCAAACTGTGAAGCAGGCCAGTATATGTAGGGTCAGTCTGTGAGTGGCACATATGAAGATGGTGTAGAACACATAGTCCATATACTGCAATACCATGCTAGCTAACCATATGTGGCTGTGGCTGTGTTCACATTGGTTGTGGATATGCACTTTCACACAGGTGTATCTTACCCTGTGCTGTGACATGCCTGTTGAGCCTGCTTTATATGCAGGTACATGTGCATTCCCCCTTAGGAGATGTAGGCCAGTGTTGAGCCAGTCTGCCTGCAGCCTGCAGAGTGCATTGTGAAATACCTAGCAGCTGAGTGTACTTACCCAGTGGGATGTCATGTGCAGAAACTAGCCAGATGCCCCACTGCCGGGCCTCCCTTAACAGTCATGTATGTCAAACAGGGCAGTGGGATGCAGTGCAGATGTATGGCACCCCTGTACCAGTGGTCATACCATGTCAGGCCATACAGGGGTATGGGAATGTATGATCTATGGTGGATATCATATATCGGTAGTTATGTGTTATACCCATCTACATCCACATTGTCAGGCATGGTACAGATGAGTAGCACTAAGGGCTTATGTGTATACCTCTGGATTGTACAGACTGTGTCAGACCTTCCACATATAATGGCCAATATCTCTGCTGCAGTCCACAGTGGCATTATGTGCTAGCAGCGGTATTGTACAATGACGTCCTTAGGATGTCAGTCAGTAGCCAATGGCACACATGTTATAAGCAGATGTGACCTCCCACACACACCATGTCTGTGAAGACAATCCCAATGAGGGTAGCAATAGTCTACTAGTATACCTGCTATACATACCTGACATCCCCTGCAACTTTGAAATTGGGAACATACAGGCTGGGGTTGGCCTACACTTCATGTCCAGGACATATGGTGGGAATATATGTACATATACTTATCCAGATAGCCAGAAATACATGATTACACATGTGTACTACACTCAATTAACACTGTCATGGCAACCACCTAGTAGAGATCCCTACATCATGTGTGCATGGTCCCACTGCATCTCTCATGTGATAGACATTCTTACTGTGTATGGGCAGCAGTGCTACCGACAGCAGGTAGCACTAGCCCTTACAGGAGAACTGGCACACTCAGGGCAGCCACATATTTGTAGGAGGATCAAGAACTACAGACAGACTACAAGTAGAGTTGTGTTATGCTTTGTATAGTACTGGTGTTACAGGGTGTGGGTGTACATATTATTTTACCATGGAATGCAGTCTGTCTGCATAGCACACAGCTGTGGGCCTATCCTCATGCCGGCCAGAGCTATACCTATCATGTCTTGTCTGTCCACCACACAGATCCTGTGTCAGAAATTACACTGGCAGTGTGTGTGTTGCATGTTATCAGTACATGGCTACATCCATGATCATTTCTACCCTCATTTCCCTGACTAAGGGTATGTTACAGACTATCTTGCAACACCAGCACCTTACGTAGTGTATGGCAACAGTTTTCGACATATGTGCCTGTATTCCAGCCTCTGTCCATCACCTACATACCAAGCTTTGCACATATGTCATGATGTCAGTGGTTGATCCATAGTGGGCTGAGTGTATAACACACTGCCAGTGCTGCTATCAATCCACTGCAATTGTATCCCCCACACATACTGTGGGTCTGGGGCCATATATCTGTGGCCGTCACCTATACAACACGTGCGTGCCCTTATACACTGCAGAGGCCAGTGTATGTAACAGTGGTATATGGCCCTGTATTATTGAGTCTGGGGGCACCATAAATGACCTAGGCTGCTACAAAATGTGGGGGCATCAGGGCTGAGCTGCCTTATGGTATCTGGATGTACAGTACCATATACTTCAATACTTCACCTATATATATATTACTGACATGGATCTGGGTAATGCAGTACTACTGCCCCCTGCCATACAAACTGTTCTGTTTGTTGGTGTGCCCATGATGGTGTCAGTTATGGCATGTTATGTAGCCATTACAACCCATGTGGTCATATGACATCTTTACCTCCTAATGAGTTTGCACAGTGTGTAGACAGAGGCTGCTGAACCACACACCTGCATTACATACTGTTGATTGTTAGGTAAACTGTGGCCCAGTGTATCTTTCCTATTGTACAATGTGAATGGCTTGGCCTGGACAGCAACAGCTGTGAACCTTTCCAGACTACTGTAACTGGTCCACAGTAGCATTACTCCATTGATATAGTTGTCAGTGTCTGAACAGCTATATGGCATGGCATGTAGAACTGTAATAGTACACGATTAAAGGTTTCCATGTCTGCAAACCTGTGGGTGGTGTTTTACCTATGATCTGTCTGTGGGTGTATGTTACAGGCAACGACTGTCATTTGTATGAGTGGCACATACAGTGTCCAGTCCTTCAGGGGTCAACTGTAGGCATAGTGACTGTTCCATATTGTGTGCACCTTCCACTTATGTATCTTACTGTACATATAACTGCATGTGTATGTGTAGTCACATGTATATGTATGTAGCCACATGTATATATATATATATATATATATAAATATATATTTATATATATATATATATATATATATATATATATATATATATATATATACATATATATATATATATATATATATATATGTGTGTGTGTGTGTATATATGTATACCTGTATCTGCATATCTGTGTCTGTGTATCTGTATCCTGGGAATGTTGATGGTTTCCACATCTTACATTCCCCATGGGAGCCAGACTGTACTGCATGATATGTTACCAATACCAGCCTGACATCATACAGGTGGGATTTAGTACAAGTAACATCGTGTGCCCATGTTGTCACAGGCCCTGGTTATGGGATCTCCAACACATGGTAGTGTACTGCAGGGTGGACGTGTTTGGCTAGGGGGATGCCTATTTGTACAACACGTATAGTGTGTGCGGCCTCTCAACCCTATTAATGGTGCATGAGGACATATGTGTGATTTGTTAGTCTGCCATTGCTATCTACAGATGTATGGCCATATATACCTGTACAGATATATATATATATATATATATATATATATATATATATATATATATATATATATATATATATCTGCTAACATATATATAACTATGTCTGTATATACCTACATTGATATATATCTGCATATACATATGTAATTTGCTGTGTATATGTAAACATATAGGTCTAGACACATGTATGTGTCAATGTAGGCATTTGCATGCATATATGCTCATTCATATATATATATATATATATATATATATATATATATATATATATATATAGTGTCAGAAATATATATATATGTACAGTTGTATATCTGTTGTATCTGTGTATATATGTACACAGACATACATCTAGATATTGGTATACATTCTCTGTACTGTTGCATGACTGGACTGGACTGGATATGTTTCTGAAATCATCTATGGTGTGCAGTGTCCTGGGTTTGAGCCCTGCAGGAGCTGTGTATTTTGTAGCTGTACAGAACATGGCCCGTTGGATACAGTGTGATGAAGGCACTTTTGTGCAGTTGTATGCAGGTTTGTGCGAGGGGTAAGCTACACAAGTTAAACAACATGGTAGCCAAATGAGTGTATGACACTGTCACCAGAAGGTCCGTGTTCTGATCAGCAACACAGTAAACAGTGCCTGCAAGGCTCAAACCCAGGACCCAACACACCATATGCAATGTGAATTACCACTAAGCCATGACAGATATACATGCATTGGTTGGCTCCAGAAATATGTCATTCAGCACAATCATTCAACAGTACAGTAAGTGTACTTTAACATCTAGATGTATGTGTGTGAATAGTTGTATATAACCCACTCTCTCCATGCATACATCTACATGAATCTGTCTACATATATATGTCAAGATATAGATATATCTACAGCAGAATATACATATATATATATATATATATATATATATATATATATATATATATATATGTGTGTGTGTGTGTGTGTGTGTGTGTGTGTGTGTGTGTGTGTGTGTGTGTGTGTGTGTGTGTGTGTATACAGATATATATCAATAGATATCATAGAGGACATGACAAAGACATATATGAACACAGGCACCGTTAATGGGGGTGGGAGGCTCAAGCAACACGTCTCACATGTGGTAACATCTCCCCCTGAAATACATTATCAACTGTTGCAAATGCCATAACCAGGACCTGAAAATACATGGGCACAATATGTTAATGGTAGGCCATTCCACCTGTATTATGACACGCGGGTATTGATAGCATATCATGCTCTATGGTCTGTCTACCATAGTGAATGTACAATGTGTAAGCAATGAACGTCCTATGAGACCTATACTCAGATACATGTATGCAGATACTCATATGCAGATATATATGTATACATATGTATAGATATATATGTGACTACACAGACACACACAGAGATATGTCTAGGAAGATACATGAGAGGGTGCACACAATACTGAACTGCCAGTATCCCTACAGTTGCATCCTCATCTGATGGACATTGTATGAGTCACTGATACAACAGACAAGTGTTGCCTGACACATATACCCACAGAGACGTCAATGCATGTAACACAACAGACAGGTTGACATACATAGGGAAGGTTCAGTTGTCTACTATTACAGTTGTATATGCCACATCATATAGCTGATTATGCTCTGACATACATACAAACAGAGTAATGCAACACACAAACATATCCTTTAGTGCAGTAGTCCAAAAGCATCACATCTGTTGGTGTCCATGCCAAGGCATTCAGGTAATCCAACAGAAAAGACTGACATGGCCACAGCATAACAAACTATCTACAGTATGTCATGCAGATGTATAGCCCAGTGGCCTCTAAATACACTCTGCATGCAATCCCTAGAGTGATAAGACCTGGGTTGACACTATGGGTGGTATCTGTCACATGTTGTAAAATGCATCTCTGTAATCATCACAATCACACTGATGGCAGTCAGTAGTAGGCCAGCAGTGTTCACAAGGTGAAATGCATTGTAATGTACATCAGCATGCCATAGGGCAGCTTACTACTGGTGGTCCTTACATGTTGTAACACCCTGGGATACTTGTGGTACATATCCCAATACACTGCCTTACAGGGGCATAGCACACTGTTACATACACTGACCTCGAGACTGCAGAGGTGCACACATTTGTTGTGCAAATGAAGCCCACATATATATGGTGCATATGGGCTGTGCACCATTAGTTATTGACAGCATACCTGATAACCAGCCAGTCAGATGACAGACTGCTGGACATATTGTGTGTAGTAGTGGCTGTGTCAGTGGACATCCCCAGGACACTATGTGTATGTGTGTACAGTACTATGGTCAGTGTACGTATGGCGGGGGTCTGTGGCCTTCACTATCCAAAAAGCCATGCCTGACCCCTCACCCACCAAAGTAATGTCACCAGGGGGCACATCAGCTATCTGACACATACAATGAAGATAGCAGAGCATATATGGTCCCATATATAGTAATACCACATATAATATAACCATGTGTATAACAACAATACCTAACATATGTCCATACCTGTGTTCCTGTGTTGGGATGGTAGGGTATCTCTGAGTGTGTGTGTGTGTGTGTGTGTGTGTGTGTGTGTGTGTGTGTGTGTGTGTGTGTGTGTGTGTGTGTGTGTGTTGTGCGGTAGTGTGTTCATTAATTCTCACAGGTACAAGGACCCACTACTGCAGAGCTGAAGAGATACCTGTGGCTCCAGATCCACAGGTTGCAGACCCCTGGGTTAGGATGATAGACGACTGTATGTGTATTGCACTTACAACACATGGGCTCTGTACAGACTGTGGTAGATGCCTTTGTTCTCCATCCATTTCTTTCTGATGTTACATGCCACTGCAGTGGTAAACTTGTGTATCATATGTGGCTGTGGCTGCATTGCCATTGGATGTGGGTATGCATTTACTCACAGGTGTCTGCTATTCTGTGCTGTGACCTGTGTGCTGAGCCTGCTATACTTGCAGGTACATGTGTATTCTCCCATACAATATGTTTTCCAGAGTTGTGGCCTTCTGCCTGTAGTTTGCCAAGTGCTTTGTGGCATGCCTAGCAGCCTACTGTAAATACCTAGTGTGTTTTTATGTCCAGTTATTTGCAGGACATACTCCTGCCAGGCCAGCATACATGTTGTGTATTACTGATAAAGCTGTGGTATGCTGTACAGATGTATGTCATTCTCTACTGGGTAGTATGCAGACATGTGAACTCAGCAGCACCAGGTAGTATGTATCTGGACAGACTGTCGTGTGTGCGTGCATACACTGTGTGGGCGTGTGTACCCCAGTATTGTGATATACCCATGTACATGTCTGGTAACAACATTGGGAGGCGTGGTCCACATTTCACACATGAAGGGGACATGTGCACAAGTCTGGACTGACCACAGAGTGCCACACTGTCCACATATAGTGGTAATATGCCTGCTGTAGTCCACAGCATCATTACTGTGCCAGCAGTGGGTCTGTACTATGCTGCCTCTAGGATGTCTGTCAATAAGCAATGGTGCACATCTCTACAACAGATGCAACCTCCCACACCCAACATGTCTGTTATAACACCCCTATGACAGTGGCAACAGTCTACATATATACCCGCAATACATCCGTGATATCCCCTTGCACTACGGTGTTGGGAATATTGGTAATGAGGTTGGACTCTCTTCCATGATCCGGACATATGGTAAACTGATATGTGTGCACATATATCCACATATCTATGTAGATATATACACATATACATATCCACATACATATATGGCCATATGCATATCCACATACATATATGGGGATTTTTTATATATATATATATATATATATATATATATATATATATATATATATACATATAAATACCACACATATACATACCACACATATACATACACACAGCACTGATTCAACAAGTGGCTATGCATCTGCTGTCATTCAAAGGGGATCCGTTATCTGTCTGCCTGGGAGGACATGATGTACAGACCACAATGCTCTGGCAGAGATGGACTGCATGTGTTGACCCTGGGAGTCAGGTTACTGGCTACAACTCCTGGCAACCCCATACTGCCTAATCTAAGCAAGGTTCAAAGGGCAAATCCACCACTGTAACAGATGCAAGCATGCAAAACTGCCGGTAATGTGACTCAATGTTGGATGTCTAAACCTAAATAGGTGCACTCTGGAGCCACACATACAAATGGGGAACATCGATATCTGTGCAGTACCTGGGACCTGGTGCAATGCTCCAGAGAGCACACCTGTAATACCTGGCTACAACCCTTATTACACATTTCAGGCAACAAACCAAGGTCACAATACTACAGGTGGAGGAGTGTCCATATTCACCAAGGGTATTCACACCTCCAGCCTAGTGTCAAACATAATGCATCTGGGAATCACCAAATGCAACTGACACTATGTAAGACTGCAATCCAAATTGCAGCTGCCTACTGATCCCTGTCCATGGTCAAAGGTTCTCACTACACCATTATACACATACTGAACAATATTAACTCATTACAGCTGAGTGACGCCTCCAGGGGTTTCTGCATTTACCTCCTACTGCACCTCTAGGCGTTAAATATTGCTTTTTCATATTTGCATTAATAATTCCAAAACCATGTTACATATAAAGTATCAGAATATTTTATCTTGAAGCATGCATGATAGCAAACACAACCGTACTGATATTTGACTTCTGTCAATGAGTATTTGTTTGAACTGTAAGGTAATGACTTCATTTTTTAATGGTTCAAGCCACACCCACTGGGAGTTAAAGGTACACAATCAAAAGAGCTCTACTGGAGGGAATGAGTTAAGATACAATCAAACACCATAATACTGGTTGATTCCAAATACTCTGCCATTAACTGGGAAATCACCTCATGTACCACCACTCTTTATCAACGGTTTCAGGAACACATATAGTCCAACCCCCTAGATCAACTAGTCCATTGTCCAACTAGGGTCTCCAATATCATAGACCTGGTCATTCCCAACATGGGTGTCAGATGTCCCACACTAGTGTTCACCCCTCATAGGTCAGGTCTGACCATTAGGTAATCACCATTGACAACCACATCTCACCCCCACCCACCAGTAAGGATCCTCCATGAATACCCTCTGCAAAGCCTACGCCATGCTACTCAAGCCAGATGTGACAAACCTCATGACAGCCATGGAGATGGGAGCTGAACGTGCAACTGGTGATTCCTGCACTAAGGCACTGTGTGGGTACACCCACTTTTGCATGCATTGCACCATCCCATATAGACCCAAAACACTGTCCTCCAAGCAAGGAAGCCAGTCTTGTGCTCCACTGCCATGAACAGTCTATACAACAGGAGGAAGACACTGTTGCAGTTAACAGGATAATCCCAAAATGGAAACTGCTCCCTTACCAGCCTCAATAAGAAGCTGCTATCCCTCGATAACCACCACAGCTTGTTACATAAATATTATTGCCATAGATTCCAAAGACAACCACAAGGCATTCTATAGTTATGTCCAGGATCTATACTGCAATACTCAGAATTGCTCTGTGCTACAACAGATTGGCATTAAATATACTGATTCAAAGGAGTGTCCCAATATCTGGCCAGACTGAGTTAGTGCCACATTCAGCCTCCCTCACCCCCTAAAGGGCACATCTCAGTAACAAAAGGTTGCCAAATGCCAGTAATCATGGCTACACAGGTGGAATCCACCAACTCCACTGCTAGGAATACAGTAGCCATTGGACCAGATGACATCTCGGGCTGTGTAGTACATGAACTACTACATAACCCTGCATCTTACCTAAGTGCCATGTGTCATCATAGCCTTACCTCAGGCATCTATCTCTCTGAGTGGCACACAGCTACAATTATCACACTCCACAAGGGGGGATCCATCTTGGATCCCGGGACCTACCGTCCCATCAGTCTGACGAGCCTGATCTGCAAGGACATGGAATGTATTATCATGCAACTCATTAACAAAGACATTGGCAACCAGTAAACACTGAAACCACCCTGGTTGGGCTTGTGCAGGGCCGATCGTGTCTCCTGACCCTGTTTGACTACTGTGATTCAGTTCCCGGAGCTGTGGAGGAGGGTAAGGCAGTGCACACAGCCTATCTGGACTCTGCCAAGGCCTTTGACAACATCACCCACTCTAGAGACATAGTTAAACATGCAGAGCTGGCCATAAATGCCTGTGTCACTCGATGGGTTGCCAAATGACTTACCGACAGAACCCAGACTGTAAACATAGCCATGTCCGATCCCTGCTCCAGACAATTGACTAATTTGAGTATGTCAGAGTTGGCCCTGGCACACCTCTAGTATGCCATCTACTCCCCTGAAGTATAGGCCTACACTACTGAACTCTGGCTGACAAAGTTCACAGATGGCCGCAAACTGGGAGCCATTATTGGATCCCCAAATGATGTGGATATTCTACAACATGGCTTTGCAGACACAGTTGCTTGGTGCCAGAGCCATGGGCTCAAGTATAATGGCATGTAATGTATAGTTATCCACTTTGGACATACCATGTAGCCATGAAGTACCACATAGGTGTCAGTACACTAAACACCAACAATGTGCTGACAGACATAGGGACACAGGTGGACAGTGGTCTCACCTTCATTAACCACATAGCCATGACAGTAAGGAAATCCTCCTATGTGGCACACCTCATCACCGAGGGCTTTACATCCAGAGAAAAGGGGGTACATGTCCCACTGTACTCATCCCTCATTACACCCTGTATACAGCACAACATCCTGTTTGGTATGTACCTTGCAGGACAGCTGCAACAGCTGGGAAGGAAGTGGAAATACCTCACTATATGAATTACAGCCATCAAACAGATGGCCTATGCTGACCATCTATACATCCTCCAGCTATACTCTGTGGCATACTGTCTACACAGAGGCTATGTCAAACCCTGGGAAGTGGCATCCAGTGGTGGTGCTGCGGTAGCATTGTCACCTCACAGTAAGACGCTGACTGGTTCGACTCTCAGCTAGAGCATCTTCTGTGTGGAGACATGCATGAATGGGCGTACCTTTGTTGAAGGTTGTGTGTTAGGGCTGGCAACTCAGCATGTAAAAATCAACTGGCAATCATTAGCGGACCGGAGTTCCGCTGTGGCAACCCCTAACCGAGAAAAGCCAAAAAGACACAACAACAACAACAACAATGTGTATGTACTGCCATGCACAGTACATGTGTCTATGTGCTCTCATTACTGTAGCAAAGGGTATTGAGTGTCATGTCTGGGGCACACAAGTATATGAGGACTGAACAGCACTGTTATCCATGTGAATGTGTGTGACATGCAGGGGTAGCAACCCAGGGTATGTGCTGTCACACAGGCATGCAATGTAACATGGCAGTACTACTGTTGACAGTGCTGTTCCAGGGAAGGGTGCAGTGCTAACATTACTACTGACAACAAGCACACCTGCTGGCATAGCTGCACTTTGAGGGCTCACTGTCATGTACCTGGTGTGTGGGCTGTGTCACCATAAATATGCCCTACTGGATGATACTCAGACATGTGGAATGTAACTGTGGAGTACCATTGGCACAGCACATGTTACTGAGGGCTTACAACATGTAGTAACGGCATACTCATTGTTGTCAAACATCCATCTGTTGACACATTCATCCTACTGCATAGCTACTCACTAAACTGGTGTCTGTCAATCAGTCTACAGATGTGCAGATGGCAGGTTTCCAGCTGGGATACATACATGCAACCCAATCTTGATAGACACCGACATGTGTGGCCATCTGTGTACTACCTGTCACATATAGGAGACATCACCCTGTATGGGCCACATGCCACCAGTACCTACACTACAATATCACAGCCAAATGGACATGCTTGGGTACATGTCTCCATCACAGACACTAACCACATATTGTACAACATGTTGCATACATGTCAACTGTACCACCTCATTGGCCATGTGTAAAAGGCATGCAGAGGATTTGATGATGCTTGTCGCTCTCACCCTGCCAGTCGTTAATGTGGTGTCTGCCGATAGATTGCCTACTGGCATATGGCAGGTGGCATGATACTAATATACACACACCCCCTACACATCCAGTCCCTCCATGGACAACAGCCAGGTAAACAGCTATGACCACCTGCAGCAATGCACCACAGTATTGACACATGTCCATGTGCATTACTGAGGATAGCATTGTTTGTGTTAGTACACCTGTAGTCGGAAAGTCCATGACTGCCTTCACAACCATCACCACTCCCGTTGCTATAGTCAGATGTGGCCGCTGCTGTATTGGACATGACATGTAGCCTGTTACACTCCTCTCCCTAACAGCTACATGTGGCTTGCAGCACCAGAACAACAGTGTTGAACAAATGGGTCAGTAGGCAATGGAATCCCATTGAGTTCTGCCATGTGTGTGTGTATGTGTGCATGTCTGCATATCTGTAGGGTACACCATTCCAAGGCCACATACTCCTATTACAATACACATTGCCACACAGTAGTACAGATATTGTTGTCACCCATAGGTGTGGCAACACAAGACAACACCCTACTATGCCTGTGAAGTGTGCATTACATGCATATCCCTGTGGTACCACTGTTGTGATATGCAATGGGTTGTTTTGACGTCATGGCCAATGTGTGATAGTGGGTATTTCAGAGTATTAAGAGGGGTTCAAGTGTGTACAATATCCAGTGGAGGATGTGGGTGCTGTGTACTCTGTCTTTACACCATGGTACACCTTGTATATGGCCCACGTACCACTCTCTGGTGGCCACTGTCACCATCACCCTTACAGGTAACAGATAACAGGATACAGCCCAGTTACACATGTGGATGTTCTGCATGGAACATGCGACCTGGTACACACCTCACCTTACAAATGTTGTTGGGTGTGCAATGACAGCCACACAGTTCAGTCGCACTACATACCTGGGTAGGGGTCTAGACACAGTGTATCCAAGTAAGATGTGTGTGTATGTGGATGGGTTGACATAAGGGTGCAGATTATACCTGTACCAGTACGCCACCGGTCAGTGTTGAATGGGCAATAACTGTTATACATACCTGTGACATGTGTGCAACTGTACACCAGATATGTCACGGCCATGGTGTCACCACAATGACATACCCTTGTGGAATATGACTGCAGACCTTCCTTCTGCTGACACATGTATGCCTACAGCACAAATGGATAACAGTATGGGGATAGCAATTGGTGTTACCAACAGCTGAGATGCATCATAGCTGCATGGCTACACTACCTGACAAGTATGCATTACACATTACCCCTGACAACATCTTACACTGCAGTACATTGCAGCACTCTATTACAGTCACCGTGTGCATCAGGACCATATTAGCCTGTCCCTGCATCGATGTTATGGATGACAGGGATGTGGCACAGGTATCATCATATACACAGGGTGTGTTGCTGGTGTGCCAGAGGCCGTGGGTGGTCCAAACATGTGTCACCATGTGTGTAGGTGAGGTGTGTGGTTCTTTGATTGGGGCATGGTGATGTGGTGTGCGTCAGTAGGGGGGTCACCCTAGGTGTGGTTGCATAGTGTGTGGGTATTCATGCACACAGTTCTGTCATGTGGCTGCCCTATACAGGTGATGTTGGACAGCTGCAGACCATACCTGGCAGGGTGTGCAGTTCACTGCCTATGGCCATGGACATGCTGACTGTACCTGCCAGGGGTTCCATGGTACGTGCAAGTACAGACCTTGAGGTACTACTCTCCCCTGATGATGACATATGTCCACTGGAACCATGTCCCACCTGGGACTGGCCAGGGCCACATGTATGAGGCCTGCTGTGGTGTAGTGTGGACAGCTGCCCCAGTGATGTGCTGGGGCTGTTACTGCCACTACGGGAGCATCTGGGCATCCTGGCACATCCACGTTGACCACCAGTTGCTGGTATTTCTGGCCTATGTCCATGAGGCCATTGCACAACTCCCACCACACCTTCTAGCACAAACATACCACAGTTGAGGAGGCCCACCATCTCACCCCACCATCTATCCATGACCTTGGTATATTCACGGAGGGCACCATCGAGTTCATGGAGGTTGCTACATACAGCTGCGAAAGCAGACCTCTGCAGCCTCAGGCCCTGTCTGGTGTGCATTTCCATATGTGCCTTTGTCTCCATTATGGCCTGAAACATGCTCCTGGTGGTACCAGCTGCAGCGCCTCTGCCAGAGGCATGATGACCTGTGGTCCTCCAATGAGTACCACAGTACATCTGCCGATGTGGTGGCCTTCTGGACATCCAACTATGCTGACTGTGACCCGAGACAGTTGGCATGGACACCACATTTTCCTGGTCATTGCCACCAACTGTCCCTCTGCTATAGCCACATGTGATGGGGTTTGTAGGGGCACTGTAACTGTATGCGGGCTTGAGGTGGCTAGAAGGGTGATGACACATGTTGGCACAGTGTCGGCCTCTGACAACCCCACCTGTGCCTCACCTGTACCATCATCATCATCATCGGTGTCTGTAGGGATACCTACCTTAGTTTGCATGCAGGAGGGACCCTGACCCACCTTACCACCAGTGGGGGAAACAAATACACACTTTAAGACCTGTACAGCATTGCATAACAGTACACACACTCACACACACTCACACTGACAGCCACTTTACTACCTCACTTTTCCTGGATTTACTGACAGTCACACATTCAGTTACATATGTTACCCATCCTGCATGGCACTTGCTAATATACACGCATTACTACTGCCCATTAACATATCATTCCTTTCCATGCCTACACGTGTAATCACAACACCTGACCTGTTACTCCATCACCTCCCTGACTTGGGTGGAGTAGGTTGTACATGGCCTCACTGCTGTCATCCCATATTACCCTGTGTATGGGCAGTAGTGGTGTACATGGCCCCTATATGATTGGTGCTGCTACATTCACTACATACATATGTCACACACCAGAGCCTCATACTATAGTTTTGCTCAGTCCTTGTCACATCTGCTGCACAAGTGACCCATCATGCGGACAACAGTACTACTTGGATACACTCACTGATGTGCTGTAGTAATTCCTCATTGCATTTGTAGTGCTGCATATATGGGTAGCTGGTTACCTATCTGCTGCTGGCAATATGGTGTGTATATCTGGTATGTACTTCACCTCCCAATGCATGTTCCATGCTACAGACCTTGTTATGCTATCAGCTGTCCTGTGTTCACATACCAGACAGGTTGTCCTGGTGTCCCATGGCTCACTCCATGTACATGTACAGCACAATCCCAAGGGGAAGTACTGCCATGTGGTCAATCCCACTATCGCTTTTGCATACATGGGCACCCACACACACAGACACACATGTACACACACATCTGACATGCATCATCCACACTCCACTAGATTGCACTTACAAACACAATCAACACACACACATACACAGCCCACACTCCTACATGTGGATTTGCACAACATTTGTACAGACAGACCTCCCATTACCCTTCTGTCAACATGCATTACATATAGTGCTCAACAGCATGCAATACAACTATAGTGACTTCATGCTAGCGGCAGAATACATGTGTGTGAGGCATGGGCTGTGTTGGCAGGTGATGGCCCTTCTCCTTGTTAACACTGCACCCATGTACAAA
Organism: Protopterus annectens; assembly: GCF_019279795.1. NCBI lineage: Eukaryota > Metazoa > Chordata > Ceratodontiformes > Protopteridae > Protopterus > Protopterus annectens. The sequence goes on from NC_056741.1 coordinate 652,803,802, forward strand.
GTGTTACTGTGGACCTGTTCTGCACCCTGCCTTGTACTGTGCACCATACCTTGCAAGTGTAGAAATCATTGCTTCATATGTAGTACTGTGTCAGTTATGTCAGCTCCATTGCTCACAGCCCCTATGTGTTATAGCAACTCATACCTGGGATGATATGTGAACAGCTATCATTTGTGAATGCTTGATGTCTGCGTTACAGATCACAACATCAGCAGTGCACGTATAACCAGTACAAGACTATTACACTGAAAACCAATGGACTTTACCATGGCTATGAGGGGGTGCTCTACATGTCCCAGACCTCTGCATGGTTGCAAGGTCTACTCATGTGCACATCCCTTGGAGTGCACACACTGCTGTCATGAGTGCTGTGGGGTCAGGGTTACATCTGCCATGTTTACTTAACCTGATTGTGTGCAGCTGCAGCCATGGTGGTGTTGATTCACACATGTCCCTACTGTAGGCCATGTTTCCTGCCATATTTCACATCCCTGTGGACACATTGCACATTGACAGGATGTTAGTTATCTTGCATGTGTCTTCTGTACCCTTCTGATACCCCAGCATGGTCTCTACTGTGATGCAGTGCATTTCACAGCAACAAAATGTGAACGTGTACAGCATGCAGTATGGGTAGGTGTGTGAGATGTGTGCATGGGATATCCCATAGCTATTACATGCCCAGTGTATCATCGTGCATGAACATGAACCATTCTCACTGGCTACGGGCTGCTGTCGTGGTGGTATCCTGGAGGGACCTACATAGGAGTGTGAGAAACTTTATGTCAGTGGCCACAGCTGTGGCATTCATAAAAGGTGAGTGCAGCATTACGTTACATCAACAGTAGAATTCCACAATATTACAGCTTATACACAACTGTTTATTACTACTACACAGCAGCAGACTATGTATATGACATGTCAGATTTGCATGATGTACCTGTACAGATGCAGATGCATACACAAGAGTGGTGTACCGATGTGTCCAGTGGCCTTACCTGCATGCTCCTCAGCTGGTGTGTCTGTGGCACCCATCTCCACAATGTGCCCTTCCAGGTGTTGTTGCTGCAGACGGGCAGGTGCAACAAGGCTGCTGAGAAGCTCCTCCACACAGGTGAGGGGTGGATGAGTTGGTTGCCCCCCTGTTGTGAGGTGGTCCCCCATATGGCAGCTGCACGCTGATGTACATGGCAAAGCAGGTCAGTGCTATGTGTTTGCGCCACGCTTTGTGCTATGTGTTTGTAGCCATGCTCCCTGTGGAGACACTATCTTTGCTGGCCTGTTACAGACTATTTCACCTGCATGCCATTGTCAGTGCCACTATATATATGTGTATAAATATATATCTATGCACATATAAGTGTAGATATATGTTGTACGTTGTTGACATACACATGTCTATATGAGTGCCTATCTGTAGACATAAACGTCACATTCTGTATCACATAGATATTTATCTATATGTGGGGTGCATAAAGAAATCTGGCCCTCATTCTGTAACTGTCTTTCATTCACAGTTACACTATTCTGCCTTGCTGCAACACAGACTAACATTAGGGTGGTATATATGGTGTGAGATTGCTGGTACGGCTATTATACACCTATGGCATTTGTGCATGCTGCATTACACATTAACATGACTGTCCTGCAAGTGGTGTGCTCTGACACCCATGCGTCTATCATGACAGCAGTACTTCCACCACCAGCTGTGGTCCACACTAACATAACACACACAGATATTATGGCTAACATCTTTGTCATTCATTGCTGATCTGCACAGTTGTCGGATACATCCCACTGCCGACAGGAACACACAGTATTGTCCAGAGCAGTTGTTCAGTGGAACATCAATACAGGGATAACTACAGATGGCACATATCAAACATTCAGCATCATATATCCTATTAATCTGTACCACATATTACATTAAATTACATACAGTTATGTTTTATATACTTTTTTTTTTTGTTCAGGGCGGGTGTGACTCCTTTCCAGTTTTGACTTTTAGTTTTTTTTTTCCCCCACTGTATGTGTTTCTCTTTCTCTTTTTTTTTCCTTCTCTCTTGCTCTCCCTCTCTCTCTCTCTCTCTCTCTCTCCACTAGAGTGATTGAGTTGGTTTGAATGGATTGCAGCATGGCTTTTGTAGGTGATGCACATGATTAGGTGATGGGCTCTACACTAATCAGTGTGCAACAGTTGCTAATTGCGTGCAGCCTGCTGTGTAGTGATTCAGTTAACCACTGTCATGGCAACCCAGTACTATAAATTGCTGACTCATGTGGGCATTGTCCCTTCACCTTTCCAGTATGGAGGACATCCTTCCTGTATGTGGGCAGCAAGGTTACAGATGGCAGGGTGCAGTACCTCTTACAGCAGGACTTACAGACACAGGCCAACTACACAATCGTAAGAGGTTCCAGACCTACAGACGGAGTGAGTAGTGTTGTTATGTGCATTGTATATTGCTGATCTTGCAGTGTTTCTGTGTACATAGTAGTTTAGGATGGAATGCAGTCTGTCTGCATAGCTCTCAACTGTGGTCCTATCCACATGATGGTCAGTGGATTGTCTGTTGCCTTTTGCCTGTACACCACACAGGTCTTGTCCTACATATATCCCCAGCAATCTGTCTGTTGCGTGCTATCAGTACATGGCTACATCCAGTTGTGTTCCTGATGTCCTATTCCTGCATAAGGGTATGTTGCAACAAATCCTGCAACACCAGCAATTTCCAGGGTGTGTAACAGCAATATTGCGAGTATGGCCCTGTGTTCCTGCCTCAGTCCTCCACATATATGGCTGGCTTTGTCCTGCTGTGATACGGTTAGGAGTTGTTCTGTAATGGCCTATCAATATTTACTATTAGCATTCCTGTTATCATCCCAGTCATATCGTTGACTCCCAAAGCATTTGTTGGTCAGGCCTGTGAACATATGGAATTCTTAACTGCTGTATCATATTCTAGCTATATATATATATATGTGTGTGTATATTTACACACACACACACACACACACACACACACAAATATATATATATATATATATATATATATATATATATATATATATATATATACAAATATGTATGCACACACACGTTTATATATATATATATATATATATCCCAGTTTGGCTTTGTCAAAGGCAGATCCTGCCTCTTAAACTTGGTTGACTTTTTCGAGACAGTCACCAAGGCCATTGATGAGGGAAAGGCAGTCCATACAGCCTACCTCGACCTGGCAAAGGCCTTCGACACAATACCCCACTCAGGTATCATCGAAAAACTCATCAGCTAGAATGTAAACCCATACATCACAAGATGGGTTGCAAACTGGCTAAGTGACAGAACCCACAGGGTCAGAGTTGCTGGAGCCATGTCAGACTCAAAGCCTGTCACAAGTGGTGTCCCACAGGGCTCAGTCCTGGGTCCACTCTTGTTCGGCATCTACTTTTCTGAAGTACAAGCAAACACAGGAGGGTTATGGCTGACAAAGTTTGCAGATGACTGCAAACTGGGCGATACTCGAAAACACATCTGACACAGATATCCTCCAGAAGGGCCTCACAGAAATGGATAACTGGTGCCAGAGCCATGGCCTGAAGTTAACGCCAAAAATGCATAGTCATACCTTCGGAAAAACAAGGTTACCCCTAGCTACCATATAGGTGGCAATCCACTGAGCACAGAAAAAGTCATCAGGGATCTGGGGACCCAAGTTGACAGTAGCCTTGTTTGACACTCATGTTGCTAAAGTAGTTAGGAAAACCTTCTATATCGCCCACCTGATCATGAAGGGATTCACATCTAGATCAAGGAGGTCATCGCCCCTGTACTCATCACTCATTAGACCTATGATTGAGTACAATGCCCGTTTGGAATGTATCTGACCAGACACCTGCTGCAGCTTGAAAGGCCCAAAGTTCCTCACCAAAAGGATAAAGGGTCTCAAAATATGTCTTATGCTGCCCGACTGAAAGAACTCCAGCTCTATTCAGTCTCATACCGCTTGCTCAGAGGTGACCTGTGCCTGACATATAAGGCCATGTCAAACCCAGATTTGATGAATATGCTTCACCTCAAAAATCTAGATCCTCAGAACCACAAGGCGGAGACTTAAACCTTGACACGGTTATAAATAGAACGTGCTGGAGGGACAGATTCATCACCCAGAGACTCCCTATGCTGTGGAACAAAATCCGTACATGTGAGGCAGAGCACCTCGCTGGCCTTGTTCAAGAGGAATCTTGACCAATGGATGGGAGATCGCAGATATACCCCAGGGATTACTTCAGTGTCACTGCTTGACAGAGGCACAGAAAAATGATAGGCATAGTTTTATTCAAACTAAAGGGGTGGCGAAAGCCACATAACTATGGGCTAGGCTTATAAATGCCCTTGGGCAGATAGCCTAGTATGAACCTATGAACCTATGAACCTATATATATATATATATATATATATATATATATATATATATATATATATATATATATATATATATATATATATATATATATATATATATATATATATATATATATATATATATATATATATATATATATATATATATATATATATATATATATATATATATATATATATATATATATATATATATATATATATATATATATATATATATATAGATATATATATTGCTGTATATATATATATATATATCTAACGACATGTGGATGTATGGGTGTCTGCATATGTATATATCTATATGTGTTTATTTATATATATGTCTATCTCTATATGTATACATTTGTATAACAGAGAGGGAGAGGTATATTTCCATGTATTTATGGGTATATATACACACACATACCTCTACATATTTTGCTACACATCCTGTAATGTTGCCTGTTATTGCTGGGCACTGTGTTTCGTGTGCATACTGGCCAACCTTGTGTGCCATATATGCTTTGCGATACCTACAACTAAATCCATTAGTGTACACAGAGTCACACATGAAATCTATTTTAGTACCAGGTAATCATTCATCCCATGCAGGACAGCCCGAACATTGGGTATACAACTTTCGACTACACCCAGAATTACATAGGTACCCAATGGCTATGTGCATGGAATAAGGCATATGCCAAACCTAGGATACTTGGATTGGGACAACATAAGGGATGGGTCCCGAGGGGGGAGGGGTGTGGAGAGGGGGCAATGTGTGGTGGTGTGGTAACTACTGGCCGGTAACCAGGGTTGAGATGGTGGCTGCGTGTGTGCAGTGGGTGGGGGGAAGCAGAACTGTGGGTAATGAAGGTATGGGTCGGGGATGGCCTTGACTGGATAAGCCGGTACTGCTCAGGCTACCTAGTGGGTGGGGTAGGGGAGGATGTGATGTCAACATGTGGAACATGACTGAGGGCTAATTTAAATCCCTATCTCAATGACACACGTACATTACATTGAGCTTGGCAGTGTATTGCAGGGTGGGTGTGTTTGTCTGGGCAGGGGGTATACCAATTCGTACGTGATGTATGTTGTTTGGTGCCTGTCAAGGCCTTTCACAGTGCATGTGGACATATATGTGTCTGTTAATCTACCATTGCTGTCTACAGATGCCTGGCCATATTTACCTCTGTAGGTGTATATATTTGCTTACATATTTCTAACTATGTCTGTATATACCTAGGGGGACATTTATCTGTGTACATATGTGTAACTTGCTGTGTATATGTGGACATATGAATGTTGACATATATATGTGTAGTTGTCGGCATTTGCATGTATATCTGTTCATATATGTGTGTGTGTGTATATATATATATATATATATATATATATATATATATATATATATATATATATATATATATATATATATATCCCTAGATATTTATTTATATATATATATATATATATATATATATATATATATATATATATATATCCAGAGATATATACATATATATATATATATATATATATATATATATATATATATATATATATATATATATATATATATATATATATATATATATATATATATATATATATATATATATATATATATATATATATATATATATATATATATATATATATATATATATGTGTGTGTGTGTGTGTGGCTACATCTATTGATATGTTGTATCTGTTTAGATACATATTTGTGCACACACGTCCATCTAGCTGTAGGTATACATTCTCTGTGCTATTGCATGACTGGGCTGGGGTTATGTTTCTGACAACATATGATTTCTGCATATCTGGCATAGCTTAGTGGTAAATCATTTTGTGTATGGTGTGCATGGTCCTGAGTTCTGGACTTGCAGAATCTGTTTGTTTTGTTGCTGGGCAGGGCACTGGCCGTTGGATACGGTGTGCTTAAGGCACTTTATAGCAGTTGTAAGCGGGTTTGCGCAGAGGTTAGCACTGCTAACTTTCAATGACAGTGTCTTCCACCCAGTTAACTTCTCCTTTGCTTAATCTTTATTGGCAGTGCTTAACCCCACCAAATGCATTGGCACATACATACTAGTGCTTACATATGCTTACTACTGCTTATCCGTGCTTATGCCTGCTTACTGCTGCCTTATTCATTATGATATTGACTCTTCACATGTGCATTTCCTGCAATACTCCTGTTCATAAAAATGTGTGTTATTAAGTGAGTTTTGCATTACAGATTTAGCTTCTACCATGCTTTGCCGTGTAAAATTGACTGTGCTGTCTGAGACTCAAACTGGGAATGCCTGCTCGTTAGATGAACGCTCTGCCCACTGCACTATTGCTGACATGCTTCATTTGCATATATCACCCTTGTTATCCTCTTCAGCCTTTTAGGCTGCTTTAACCATGGCTAAGCATTAGGCACACCCTTGTTCATACGGTTAGCTGTACTCGGAGCTTTAGACAACAATACGGGGGTTTCTTCTTTTCATCTTTTTGTCTTGTTGCTGTTGTAAGCATGGGGGACTGTTGGTGGGGATATGTGGACACCTATGAGTGGTATTGCTCATTTATTTCCACTTTCTGCTGTTCAACATTGCAGGGGCATGTTTATTCTGTGGGCTCTGCTCTCAGACATGCCCCCTGCACTCGTACTTGCTCCATGTAAGCCTGGGGGCTCGGGCGGCATGCCTTCATTACTATGCATGGCACTCTGCCGTCCTGCTTGTAAGCAGCCCCCTCCATGCAGCACTAGACTAGTCCTGCATGGAAGATTAGTAAATTCGGAGGTATGTTTTTGTGGGGGATAGACACACATTTTTTCCAAATTTTTATATAAGAGGGGAGTTGGGGAAGGAATAAGGGAAGAGGGTATAGGATCAATGCTTAGGGAAGAGTTAAGGAGTTGACAAAACATAAAAGACAGACAAGAAAGGCAGGAACACTGTGGTGAGCTGACACTGGTTGGGGAACTCCGACAAACAGATAGCAGACAGGCACAAAAGGAGGAAGGTGAGGAGGTCCATGTTGTGGAGGTAGAGGCCTCCTGCAGTTTGATGCTCAGAGATATCCAGGTCATCAAGGCTTGCATCCACTAGAGGAGGCCTTGAATAGGTAGCAGGCACCCCTCCATCACCCACTCAACTGATGTCTTAACTAGTTTCTGAAGAATGTGATGGTGGTGGCTTATTAGGCTGACATGCACTGGTGGGCCCACAGGGAGTAGTCACTTTCCTGACCCTCTGAAAATGTCACCAGGCAGGTGGGGGGAGTGGTCCCTCACTTATGAAGCATGTGCTTGAGCTTCCCCTGAGATCTCTAGACCTGTGGAAAAAGTATCATAAAGGGAGAAAAAGAGAGAGAGAAAGAAATATGAAGACATGAATGACTTGTGTTTTGAAAACATACCATGTTATTTAATAAAATGAATAAACATTTATCTATTTAACTTTGAAACTAATACTAAATACTGTCTATGCATTGTCCTCTTACTATTGATACCATTCTTAGAGAAGGTGGTATTGATAGCAGTTGACATTAATGCTTCTTAGTTTATGTGTATGAATTGCTGCTGTAGTACCTTATTGGATTTGTAATGTCATTACCTATATATCATATATATATATATATATATATATCCTCTCTTTTTAGAGTACTATCTCAGTGTAGTATGCTAACAGTTATTTGTATCATTTTTTTAATCTCATCAATCAGTTTATACAAAAAAGCAATTACTTATGGAATGATTGCATATTAGCGTAATACTTTTAATATGCTTTCTATTGTTTTCACTCTGCATCACTTTTTTGTACCTCCTCTAATCCTGGCATTTATTATATTCTCTTTCCTCTCGGCTGTGGAGATATAAAAAAGAAAGGAAATCAAAGTTGATTACCCCATCATACATGTGTGTTTGTGATGAAATTTGTTTTTTTCTATGGTAATAGCAATTTCATAACCATGTCTGCTTCATGCATGCCTCATATAAGGAAGCCCTGAATTGTGTTTTGCAGAGTGGAACTGTGCCTTGCTGGACTATTGCAAAATAACAGCAGCTTTGAAAACTATAGTCAGACCTTGACAATCTTTCATTTTTTTATTGAGCAAATGAACTTCAACAGATTGCTACAGTTTGTACCTAGCATTCTCCAGTAGTTAAAGTCAGAGGCACTGCCATGTCAGGTGTTGAGTGGTGGTCGATTAGCAATTTCTTAATAGCAAAGTTAGTAGGGTAGTCAATTTCAGGAAAGAAGGGCACATTCCAGCAAGGTCTGCCAACTTTAACAATAATTTAAAATGACCAGTCTAATCTGCAGTATTCACATCAATGTTTATCTATGTTTCTGTGAATATTTACATTATTTTATTGCATATTAACTATTCATAATTAATTCATTCACTCAGAAAGGCAGTATGCAAACAGAGAGCCATGCATAAGTCTACAGTATTCATATTATACAGTTTCTGCTCATCCCCCATCCCCACTCTCCCTTGGATGTAGTGGCTAGAAAACTTAAAGTCACAAATAAGCATTACCCATAGCTGCATAAATGATATTGCTAAATGATTTATACAGTTAACCCTAAAAAAGATTACCTGTTTCCACTACAGAAAATGCACCACACAGAACAAATTCAATAGTTTATTCAAGGTTCTAACTCCAACAATCACACTTGAGATTAAGTGCTTTCGTTCCTTATTTGAAACAGAACTTCATCAGAATCAAAAGTATGTAATTTCCTGTCATCTTTATATAAAAAACAGTGATCAGTGCTTAAGAAAAAATAAACTTGTTGATTGCTTATATAATTAAACATTAATTAATTAGTAACCTTGAGAATTTTTCATTTTAAAAACACCATAAAATTCCTGATTAAAGTTCCTGGATAAATTTAGTAACCATTTATTCAGTAACCTGTGAGGCTGGAGTAATGGTTAAGGTGGTTACCTTGCAAACATAAGGTGCAGGGTTTGATTCTCACATGGGGTGATTGGCTAGGCTGAAAATGGCCCCCAAGGGCAATTAGCTTAGAACTAACCTAAGAATTGCAATTAGCTTAGTACTACCCTAAGAATTATAAACTGAGTCAGTTTAGCTTTTTTCTTACAAATTCAGTGCATTAAAAAATTCCACGACTATAACATAATTATAATAAGTTTTATATTTTGTCAGTTTTTATCATCAATATATTCTCTTTCATACTTGGGAAAAGAAGCCATTCAGCAACAGTTGCCAATAAAGCTCCCTATATTAAAGGAGAGCCTCCCAACTGCCACCCTCTCATTTCTCGGTACCTTTTCCAAAATATAAAATAAAAACTTGTTAAGCCAATTACATTAATGGCTTGTTTACTAAGTGCATTTTTATCATCCTGTTTTTTTTTTAATTGCATAAACATGTTGATAAATCTGCTTTTTTAGCGGATGCTCCATTTTTTCCACATGAAGGGTGGGAGGAGTTAAACATGTTGCAATGTAAACCACCCCACTTGTGTTACTTTTGTGTCTTCCATTGGTAGAAATTAAATTGGTAGAAAATGATTTATACAGTATAAGTTAAAATTCACCTATGAATAAGCAGTAAACTGTGAAGGAATTCAGGCTTACATAATTTCAGATGCACCAAGTAAACATTTTATCGAAGTTTGGCAGGTGTACCATCAACAGTAAAACACATCGGGCATTAAATTTGTATTGTTTTGGATTTTGAGGTTTCACTGAGTTTGAAATATGTATATGCACACATCAAAAATATGGGTAGACACAGACACAGAACAGATTAGATATAAATATAGAGAGAGATTAGATTTAAATATAGATATAGATAGATAGATAAAGATCTCTCTCTCTCTCTCTCTCTCTCTCTATATATATATATATATATATATATATATATATACATGCATGTGTATACATGATTGTTTGTCATTTTATTGCCAGTAGCTTTGACTGAAATATAAATGGTCAAAAAAATGATTGAAAGTACATTTGACTGAAAAGCCATTTTGTTGAAATACTTATACAACATATATACTACAAGAAAAGCTTTTTTATTTGCAGGGGAACAAGGCCGCCTGCATCCTCCACCCCATTTAATGATATATTGTAACTCCATAGTTGCACATCAGTGGAAAAAAAGATAAAAAAATGCATACATAGTACATTAGTGCTGGCACACAACACAAATATTACACATCTCAGGGTAGAACATGCCAGTGGCTATAACCAATCCACAGAAAACATTGTAAATTATCCCCCCCCCAACAATTTCCTTGGGCAAAAATGACATCAGAAATACTATTTTTAGACTTCTACACTTTTCACCGAAATAGCATTTCAGATAAATGTACCTTCAGTGAAATGTACTTTCAGTCATATTATTTTTCATCTATTTGTACTTCAGTCAAAGTTTTTTCAAAGAAATTATATGCAACCATAAATATATATATATATATATATATATATATATATATGTGTGTGTGTGTGTGTGTGTGTGTGTGTGTATTTGTATGTGTGAACATATATACATATATAGCATAGCTGTGAGCATACACATATCAAAAAAAAATATATATATATACACAAACACACACACACACACACGCACACACACACACACACACACACACACACACACACACACACACACACACACACACACACACACACACACACACACACACACACACACACACACACACACACACACACACACACACACACACACACACACACACACACACACACACACACACACACACACACACACACACACACACACACACACACACAAACACATACATATACACATATTCATGTGCATATACAGATATACCCTACTGTATTACATATAAAAGAGAGTAAACTCTGGCCTTCTCTTTTGGACCTCTGAAACCCATCTAGGCAGTTGGCCCCTAAACTGCCTCCGCAGGTCAATGTACCTGTGCTTGCATTGCTGTTTGGTGCAGGGGGTGCCTGTTAGAGTTTACAGGTGATGCCCCACCTTCCACCAGATACAGTACATGTAAATTTTGGTCTCTTTTTAAGACCAGCTCGGGGCTCAGCCTTTATAGTAATAGTTGACATCCTTGTGAAGTGCCAGGACAAAAGTGAAATATATCAGCATGATGTGGAGGGAATAAGAGGGTGACATCTCTATGCCCAGCCCATACAACCATACAGGAGTAATACCCATGGAAGTTACCAGTGTAATGGTCTTGTGTAATAGCAGGTGTGTAGCACTCACATGCAGTTCCATATTTTTAATTCCAATTCTATTACTGGGTGAATAAATGGAAATCACCCAGCAGTGTAATATGAGTGGATATAATTGCCTCATTTTTGTTTTAATGTCTATATATATGTATCTCTATCTATCTATCTATCTATCTATCTATCTATCTATCTATCTATCTATCTATCTATATATATCGATCTATCAATCTATCTATCTATCTTTCTATCTTACAGGGCCTCAGTATTCAAAGATTATGCTAAGGACAATCTACTGAAACTGAGGGATAACCTAGTCAAATTCAATATCCCTTCCTTGCCAGATGACACCATTGTGCATGCAATATCCTTCAGAACAAATTCCTATACTCATGCAAATAACTGCACAGAAGCATCTGCCCCTGTCCAAACTAAATATAATTCCAAATTTAAAAATAAACCTCTGTCATGAATCCCAGCTTTAAACAGACTGTACAACAAGGGAAATAAAATTATTGCATGTAAAAATAAAAATACTTCCCAATATACAAAAAACACTCTTGCTAATATTAAAAAGGAACTCCAAACCCTGATCAAATCAGTTAAAGGTAAAAACAGACACAGAAGCAAAAGACAACCACAATGCCTTCTTTTACTCAAAAATAATGCCCAGCACTGCACAGAGCTAAAAGTAAATAATGACACCTACTCAGACCCAGAGGGCATAGCCAAACTACTAGCAGGTAAATTTAGCTAAAACCACTCTCTTTCTCCTCCAGCATTCCAAGATTACATATCCACATCAGTGACCCTCATGGAAATTTCCCAAGAAATATTCTCATAACATGATCTAAGGTCAGACACACTGCATCTATGGAAAATACAAAAGGCAAGCTTCAAAAAAGGTAAAACAGATGTAATTTCTTCACCACTTTAAAAGTGGTGAAGAAATTACATTTAGGTTCATAGGTTCATAGGTTCATACTAGGCTATCTGCCCAAGGGCATTTATAAGCCTAGCCCATAGTTATGTGGCTTTCGCCACCCCTTTAGTTTGAATAAAAACTATGCCTATCATTTTTCTGTGCCTCTGTCAAGCAGTGACACTGAAGTAATCCCTGGGGTATATCTGCGATCTCCCATCCATTGGTCAAGATTCCTCTTGAACAAGGCCAGCGAGGTGCTCTGCCTCACATGTACCGGGATTTTGTTCCACAGCATAGGGAGTCTCTGGGTGATGAATCTGTCCCTCCAGCACGTTCTATTTATAACCGTGTCAAGGTTTAAGTCTCCCGCCCTTGTGGTTCTGAGGGATCTAGATTTTTGAGGTGAAGCATATTCATCAAATCTGGGTTTGACATGGCCTTATATGTCAGGCACAGGTCACCTCTGAGCAAGCGGTATGAGACTGAATAGAGCTGGAGTTCTCTCAGTCGGGCAGCATAAGACATATTTTTGAGACCCTTTATCCTTTTGGTGAGGAACTTTTGGGGCCTTTCAAGCTGCAGCAGGTGTCTGGTCAGATACATTCGAGCAGGGCATTGTACTCAATCATAGGTCTAATGAGTGATGAGTACAGGGGGACGATGACCTCCCTTGATATAGATGTGAATCCCTTCATGATCAGGTGGGTGATATAGAAGGTTTTCCTAACTACTTTAGCAACATGAGTGTCAAACGAAAGGCTACTGTCAACTTGGGTCCCCAGATCCCTGATGACTTTTTCTGTGCTCACTGGATTGCCACCTATATGGTAGCTAGGGGTAACCTTGTTTTTCCCGAAGGGTATGACTATGCATTTTTTGGTGTTTAACTTCAGGCCATGGCTCTGGCACCAGTTATCCGTTTCTGTGAGGCCCTTCTGGAGGATATCTGTGTCAGATGTGTTTTTGACTATGGCGCCCAGTTTGCAGTCATCTGCAAACTTTGTCAGCCATAACCCTCCTGTGTTTGCTTGTACTTCAGAAAAGTAGATGCCGAACAAGAGTGGACCCAGGACTGAGCCCTGTGGGACACCACTTGTGACAGGCTTTGAGTCTGACATGGCTCCAGCAACTCTGACCCTGTGGGTTCTGTCACTTAGCCAGTTTGCAACCCATCTTGTGATGTATGGGTTTACATTCAAGCTGATGAGTTTTTGATGATACCTGAGTGGGGTATTGTGTCAAGGCCTTTGCCAGGTCGAGGTAGGCTGTATGGACTGCCTTTCCCTCATCAATGGCCTTGGTGACTGTCTCGAAAAAGTCAACCAAGTTTAAGAGGCAGGATCTGCCTTTGACAAAGCCAAACTGGGTTGGATCCAAAGTCTGCAAGTTCCCTATGTCTTTATTTATGAGTTCCATTATGATCCTCTCTATGGCTTTGCAGATAAGGCTTGCCAAGCTAATGGGGCGGTAATTTCCAGGGTCTGTGGAGGCACCGCCCTTATGAAGTGGGACCACAGTCGCTGTGCGCCACTCCTTGGGTACGTATCCTGAGGTGAGGCTAAGATTAAACAGCTGTTCTAACTGTGGGTTTAATTCCTCGTTGAGTTCATGAAGCACACAGCCGGGGACACCATCCGGTCCCATGGATGCTGTGTTTTTTGCCTTAGTGAGGGCAGTTCTCACCTGGGCGTTGGAGATGTTTGGGGGGCTACAATCCTCTGGAATAGATATTTCTCCTTTTGGGGGGAGGGGGGGATCAATTTGTTTTGCCTTTTTGAAGCTTGCTGTTTGCATTTTCTTTATTTATGGACTAGTAAGTGATTTGACACTGCATCTATGGGCCTGAGAAACATACCAGGATTCCTACTTACCAGCATGGAACATGACCTGCCAAACTCCCCTACAGAGACTACTTAATATCTTCAAACAGGATATGTTTCAGACAAATGGAGGACTAAAACAGTCACCCCCCCACTCAATGGCGAGGTATCGATAGATCCAGGGAATTACAGACTCATATGTCTGACCAGTCTCATCTGTAAGGCTATGGAGAGGATCATTATGGAATTAATAAGCAAGGACATAAGTAACTTGCAAAAATTAGTGTGAGCAGCTCTATATTCAGCAAAAGACATGTCAGCGGTGATGTAGCCTAGGGCTCCATCTTTGGACCACTCCTCTTTAGCATTTGTTTTTCAGATGTAAAACCTAATGTTAAGGGTTTATGGCTGACCATATTTACCGAATATTGAAAATTAAGTGTTATTAAAAATTCCCTAATGGACACCAAGATCCTCCAAGAGGGTCTTTTCCAAACAAGTAGCTAGTGTCAAAACCATGGACTAAAGCTAAATGCAAAAAATGTAATAATATCCTTTGGCAAGCATGACATCCCCTTCAGCTATCATAGTGACAAAATAATCCTGAAAATTGATCCACTAGTTAGGTCCTGGGAACTTATGCAGACAATGAATTACCCTTCAAACCATGTATCCACTCTTATAAGTAAGTCCTTTTTCCTTAAACAGCCTATAAGTAAGGATGTGCAATCCAGGTCCAGGTATGTGATCATTTCATTGTACTTAGAACTAATTAGCCCAATCTTTGAGTATAATGCCCCCTTTGGCACATACCTGTCCAAACAATTGACAAAACTTTAAAACCCACATCATTTTCTTACCAAAAAAATCAAGGCCCTAAATCCCATGGACTACAATGCTCACCTCATAGCCTTGTCCCTTTTCTCAGTAATATGATTCTTATCTGAAGAAGTCTAGCTTGTAGACGAAAGCGCTTATATTTTGTACTGTGGACTTTTTATAAAGACTGTTTTTTACCTCAACAAGGTGGCCTGGATTTCTTTTATTTTGGTTGGTATTTCCTTTTCTCAGTATCACAGAGGCTGCTGAAAAGTGACTTCTGCCTCACATACAGAGATGCAACAGATACCATTCTATCAGACCTACAGAACATCTGTAAGTATAATAGCAGCATAAACATAAACTCAAGAAATCTCATTCCGATGTATAACAGAAATAGAACATTTTGGAGGGTAGACATGCATTAGAGAATGTTATTTCTTTGGAACTGTCTTCCTTTCCATATAAAACATAGTACTTCTCTTACTCTCTTCGGATGAAATCTGCACAAATAAACAGGAAATCAAAAATTCTTCCCTTGTACCTTATGGAAAGAGGTAAAGTAAATATTCCGCCTGCTATGGTATTAAATTACAATGGCAAAAAATGTAATTGTGATACATGGCAAGGCTGCTAAAGTTCCTCGAGGGTCAGTAGCCTAGCAAGTAACTATGGATCTATGAACCAAGGACTCTAACAAGAAACAGTTACAGCTATTTATTATAGTACAGTTTAACGTGACAGTTCTAACAAGAAAAATAGAAAAAAATGCAACTCATACGTGATTGTCATCACAATTGCCTGATTTTTATTTAAGAGCTTAAATGAAAATGTTAGGTGCCAGAAGTGGGACACTGGTTTAATTTTGTCCCATTATATGCTTACTGGCTACAAAATGCTGCAGCAACATGGAACAAGGCACTGGAGAAACTACTATAGTCTGGTGAAGAACCACATCTTTTTGAGGACATATAGAAAACACCTGTTTGGCAAAAGGTGGGTAGGAGGCAATGCAGGTAGAGAGTGATAAGGAGTGGAATCAAGCAGTGGTTGGCATAAATGCTGTAGGGGGAAGGAATCACATTTTGGAACAGTGCAGAAAAAGACCAAATGGCACGGTGGGATATTAAAGGACAGACACAAGGCAGAATACAAATGCCCACTGCAGCACAGGTGATGATCATTCCATACTGCAACTTTTAGTACTGGATGAGCAATAGCTTGTTTCTATACAGCGGGATGACTTTGATACAGATGAGGATTCTACTCGAATCACGACTGGTGGTGTCAAGGCCTGTACTTACAGGCCACTGTAGTAACCACAGGCATGCAGTGTGGAAGGTTACTGGGTAGCTAATTCTGCTTGTGTAGCTAATTCTGCTATGTTATGCTGAAAAATACTGGCCACAATGCCTGTATTTCTATATAGACATCAACATTTCTCATTATCAAGTGGGCCATCTACATCAAATCTGCCAAAAGTCAACCACTTCTGCATGGTTAGTGCAGCCATCATGTCTTTCTGGATACATCATTACATCTGTCACAAGTCTCATTTACCATACATTCATATATTTTTTCATAGGGTCAATGCCAGAAACAACCACTTCTGTGCTTTAGCACAGCATGCTGATGTGGATGGCAGAATGCTGTTTATGATAATGATATAAGTCTCAGGTGGACAACTGCATGTGCAGTGATACTGGGTAAAACAGAATGAGAAAATGACATTATAGCAGGAAAATAGAGGACATTATGTAGCTCAAGTGCTTCATATCACTAGCCTGAGCATCTGGAAAATGAGGCTATTGTTTGACAGGTAACACTTCCCATTTTCACACCTATACAAAGGAGTATAGGTGAAGAAAATTTCCACAGTTGGCTCTTATGACGCACAAGGCCTTGGTTGCTCAGCACCAGATGTGCTGTGACATATTTCAGACACATGCAATTGCTACTGAGTGTCAGGTAGAGATTGTTAGAGTGCTGCATGGTATATGTGAGGAATTTCATCAATGCATGGGAAAGCTGGAGGCCAGGAGTAATGTCATCATGATGCTCCTGCACAGTTTGGTTGTACACACAGCATCCATGACCATCTCCATAAGTAAACTAGTAAAGACACACATTAGAAACACAGCTGGATGTGGATAGGTCTGTCAACATGCATGGAGGACAAGTAGGTCAGGCCCTACCCCACATGTATCTAAGGAAAGTGGCATAGGGATTCTGGGGGTGTAACACAAACAAATGAAGCCACATTGTGTGATAGAGTCTCTCAATCATGATTTAGGTCTCACAGTGATATACAATCAATGTATAGAAGTTCCCTTGTATCCAGTAAATCCCACCATGGCAGCATCTCAGCTTCCAGCTTACATGCCAGCACTTGTTCATGATCTATTGGTCCAATCCTTAAGGGACTTCATGTATGACACCATTGATATGTGTCATATGTCAAACCTCACTAATTAAAAGTCAGCAGTCAACTAACAGTCACTGTCTAGACATAGATATCCATGCATAATTCTTAATTACATCTAAGAAACAATGATGAGCCTATGCAAAAACTATTTTCACAATGTATTTCAGGGATAACTTTCCTAATAGCCCTGTGCATGTCTTAATATACCTTCCTTTGCAATCCTACAAATGAAGCTAGCAACCCTGCCACTTAACCCTCAGCACTACTGAAATGCTGATTGACTTAACTTTAGAAAGTTACAAGTTTGTTTTGTTGAATGATGAAGTCTAACATACACTGGCATTGACCATGCATCTCACAATATATTCAGCAGTATTCATAGGTGACATGTTTCAAATAATTTACAAAACACAGCTGAGTATGAAAACCTGAGTACTCACCAGGAAGTCAATCTCCAGACCCATGTCTTTTTTCACTGTTACATCTAAAAAACAGCAATGTGACTACACCACACCACATGCACATGTATCCGTACACACACACAAACACACACACACACACACACACACACACACACACACACACACACACACAAATACGTGCGTATAAAGCATGAGTACTTTAAGAATAGCGTACTTGTAATGGTCATCTCTACTCACTGTACTGAAGAATATTATTACTACCACTATGCATGCAATGCATACTGCAGTTCACCTTATTTTCTAATACAGCTTGACTTCCTGCCAAAATACCTCTCCAATGTATATATTAGTGGTACTCCACCCATCCTAAAACTGTAAATTACTTAGGAGGTAGTTAATAAAAGAATCATATAAAATATGTGCCTAATTTGAGAGTTTTACCATTATGCATTTATCAGTGACTATGCACATGACAGCTGAGCAGTATGCCTCACAACAGATGTGTCACTGCTATCCTTTACTCCCATGCTATGCATAATGAAACTCTCAAATAAATCTTTAAAAAAAATATCTTTTGGTTAAAAAGAAAAACTATCTGATGCAATGTGTCAGTTGACCATGTACTGCAAAGCACATCACACAAGTAATGCTACATGCATCAGGTATTATATAAGAGGTTTCACTGTTTCATTTTCACTAAATGAATGTCACACCCCATAGTTGTGCACTAAAATGCCATCTCTTTGACTACACAGCTGTATAGCATGCACAATCCTGCCACAAGGGTTTCCATACTACTGCCTGTGTCTGACCGCTATCACGATCATCATGGAAGGAAAGAACAAAAGCAGGACCTGTACTGCCATCATGGGGCAGTTGCACACAAGACTGATGCATGAATATGCTGTGTAGAATGTAACATGTGGTAAATATCCTGCATGCAGTGACAGGGTGATAGTGAAGGGGAACTGCAGACTAATCTAAGTAATGGAAATATGCTTTTAGCAGGCCAAACACTCCCTCAGTAACAATCCTTGTCTGACAAAGGACACTTAAATTGTTACCCAGCAGCTCTCGTAGGGATACAGACTGGTGTTATTAACCAAGTTCCAGTGGGGAGTCTGCATTACTAGCAAAACAGCAAAGGGGGAGGATTTTAGTCAGTAATATAGCTTACAGTCTTAACCTACATAAATGACTAGGATTAAAAAACGTTTGCACTTATGAAGACAGTAACCATGTGCTATCCTAGTATGCAGGAAGAGGCAGCGGAATTAGCTTCTGGGTCAGATGTCATGATCATGGATACTGCCAGGATACTGGGCTGACATGTTAGTAATGCAGTCAAACACATCACACACTACTTGCCAGCTGATGGAATGGTAGCCCTTCCTGTTCTAGTAATGCTCCCCCCATGGTTAAGATGGGGCCCCAGTGGCAATATTGGACACTCTATTGTACCAAGCACCTCAAAACAGTATGCCATTCTACAGAGGGCACACACGTTTCTGGCCTGGACATGAGGCAATTCTGCCAGATAAATATACTGATCCACATATGCCAAAATATATGTTGAGGAACTGCTGCGATAGTCATGATATGTTGAAGCCTGTAAAATACTCAATGTGTCCACAGTTTGTGCCTGGAGGTACTCATAGCACATATAGTGAGGGCTATACATAACTTGGTATCCACTGGTATAGGAGTACAACACATCTCGCCTGTACTTGTCAGTGGGTGACACAAATTCAAATATATTAATTCTTTCAAGGAAAGTGTGACATATTACCTGACATAAATGATGCAAGAAAGCTGCATCCAGTCCCTTGGACAGCTAGACAGAATATGGTCCTGATTTGCTGCAATTATGATTACAATGGCATGACACTTAAGGGTTATAACTTGACTGGGTGTACTTGTTGCCCATTTTTAATATGGCAAAATGGCTTCTAGTTATTGCATGACAGATCAATTGATGTCTTAATGGATGTGAATAGCCAGTGACAATAAGGATAAAGAGTGTTTGTATTGATTAGACACTACCTACACAAGATAGGAATACAGCACATGAGCTCTAACCTATCATCTATTAATAGGAGTGGATGAGCAGAACAAGGATGAAAGATAAGACCTCTCCTATTTTAACTTGGCCAAACAGCATATAACATACATGTATGCTTTCCAGCTCAAGTGAATTGACATTGAACTATGTGTTAATGCATATATAAGTAATGCAAGTCATGTAAACTGGAGCTCATTCTAATGAAGCTTAGTGAAAGGGGAAAGAGTTTACCTATTTAATATTTTTTTATTTTTCAATAAAGAATTATCTATTTCTAAACAAGTTATAAGTGTTTGATTACTTTGAAGCCTCAACTGAGACTTGCTACAGTTTGTGTTTTTTGGTTTAAGGAGGCTCAGCTAGCAACTTCAGTGCTCAAGAAGTACCATTTTTTTGTGTGAATTAGTGATTATTTTACACACACACACACACACACACACACACACACACACACACACACACACACACACACACATGTGTGTGTGTGTGTGTGTGTGTGTGTGTGTGTGTGTGAATTTATTTATTTATTATATATTAATCATTATTTGTGCACTTGGTAAGTGGGCTGGTCTACTGACCCTTTTCAGCCATAACCTAAGCTCAGATGGCAGGAATTACATTAGGATGTCACTAATCAACAATATCACATACAGACACATCTCTTAACCTCTTAGTGCAATAAATCTGGACAAAGCTTAAAATGATTGGGGGACAATGGGCCAAAAATGACAGATTTTTAAATATTGCTTTTATAAACTTGAAAGTTACTGGGATAACACAATTTGTGATAGCATGCATTTTCTGAACGTTATGAAGTCTGAAACTCAATGTATGTCATTAAGTCATTATTTTGTGACTTCAATTGTCAGTGATTTGCCAGAAAACTAAAAATGTCAGGAGGCGTGGACAAAAATATGAGACACAAATCTGGACAGTTAAGAGGTATATCTAGAGAATGATTAAATGGTAAAATTCAGTACATAATGATATGATTCATTGCAAACAGGTAAGATTAAGAAGTTGAAGTCAGACTGCACTAGGAGAAGAACAGAGAAAAGATATAATAATACAGGTCACAATATGTATAAAATACAGTGCAATCATCCTTATAATACTTAAACATATACTACTATATACATATAAAATAATACACATATAAAATGCCACATTACAATCCTGAGAAAAGTTTCTTAAATGCATTCTATTACCTATGGTATGAGATGGTAAGTCACCTAACCACTGTCATGGTTGCAGTTGCAGGTCGATTCTGTAAAGACATGCTGTTTAAGTGTATCTTTGAAGATTTTAATGATTTCTAGGCTTTTGATATCTGCAGGCAGGTGGTTCCAGGTAGCAAGTGCTGGTCTAGAGAAGGCTGTCCCACCTACAGCAGTTTTAAATAGAGGGCATACTAGAGAGAAATTGCTGAACTGAGTACTTTTGAGTACATATGGGTTGTCTTGTAAAGGTAGAGTCATCCTTAGAGGGAATCAGTGACTGTGCTTTGAAACCCTGTAACTTAGAGTACTTAGAAGAAAACTGGCCCTATGAGACACTGAAAGCCATCTGGATTTTTTTAACAAATTGCAATGGTACATCTAGGGGTCTGCTAATAGAATGAATCTGCAGACATTATTTCCAGCAGTCTGTATTTTTCGATTATTGTGAACTAAATCCATAATGAGAAAAGGAAGATCATATTTCAGTATTGTTATTAAAATATTTTTGGCAATGGCCCTATGAGCAGTGGATGAGAGGAGGTGACTGATCTTGTAACACAGTTCTAGTTCAGCTAGGACTTCATTAGTTACAAATCTGTATGTGTGATAATGGAGATAGTGTCAAGCATAAAGCCTAGGCATGCATCTCAGCCATCGAAATGTTTGTAAAATGTCCAGATTTTTGCCTCATATTTTGTACCCAAGGGTGAGAGACTAGTGATTGGAGCGGACTTTAATGGGCATGTTGGTGAAGTGAACAGAGGGGATGAGGAAGTGATGGGTAGGTATGGTGTTAAGGAGAGGAATGCAGAAGGTCAGATGATTGTGGATTTTGCGAAAAGGATGGACATGGCTGTGGTGAATACATATTTTAAGAAGAGGGAGGAGCATAGGGTGACGTACAAGAATGAAGGAAGATGCACACAGGTGGATTATATCCTATGTAGGAGGGCCAGTCTGAAGGAGATTGGAGACTGTAAAGTGGTGGCAGGGTAAAGTGTAGTTAAGCAGCATAGAATGGTGGTCTGTAGGATGACATTGGTGATCAAGAAGAGGAGGAGGAGTGTGAAAGCAGTACCAAGGATTAAATGGTGGAAGTTAAAAAAGGGTGATTGTGAAGTGGAGTTTAGGGAAGAGTTAAGACAGGCACTGGGAGGCAGTGTTGAGTTACCGAATAGCTGGGTAACTACAGCAAAACTAGTAAGGGAGACTGCTAGAAAGGTGCTTGGTGTGACATCTGGACAGAGGAAGGCGGACAAGGAGACCTGGTGGTGGAATGAGGAAGTACAGGAGAGTATACAGAGGAAGAGGCTGGCGAAGAAGAAGTGGGATTGTCAAAGAGATGAAGAAAGTAGACATGAGTATAAGGAGATGAGGCACATGGCAAAGAGAGAGGTGGCAAAAGCTAAGGATAAGGTGTATGGAGAGTTGTATGAGAGATTGGATACTAAAGAGGGAGAAAAGGACCTGTACTGATTGGCTAGACAGAGGGACAGAGCTGGGAAAGATGTGCAGCAAGTAAGGGTGATAAAGGATAGTGAGGGAAAGGTACTCACAAGAGAGGAGAGTGTGTTGAGTAGATGGATAGAGTATTTTGAGAGGCTGATGAATGAAGAGAATGAGACAGAGAGAAGGTTGGATGATGTGGGGATAGTGAATCAGGAAGTGAAACAGATTAGCAAGGAGGAAGTAAGGACAGCTATGAAGGGGATGAAGAATGGAAAGGCTGTTGGCCCAGATGACATCCCAATGGAAGCATAGAGGTGCTTAGGAGAAATGGCAGTGGCATTTTTAACTAGATTGTTTAATGAAATTTTGGAAAGTCAGAGGATGCCTGAGGTGTGGAGAAAAAGTGTTTTGGTACCTATCTTTAAGAATAAGGGTGATGTGCAGAGCTGCAGTAAATACAGAGGGATAAAATTGATCAGTCACAGCATGAAGTTATGGGAAAGAGTAGTCGTAGCTAGGTTAAGAAGGGAGGTGATGATTAGTGATCAGCAATATGGTTTCATGCCAGGAAAGAGCACTACAGATGCGATGTTTGCTCTGACAGTGTTATTGGAGAAATACAGAGAAGGTCAGAAGGAGTTGCATTGTGTCTTTGTAGACTTGAAGAAAGCATATGACAGGGTGCCTAGAGATGAGTTGTGTTATTGTATGAGGAAGTCGGGAGTGGCAGAGAAGTATGTAAGAGTTGTACAGGATATGTACAAGGGTAGTGTGACAGTGGTGACGACTGCAGTGGGAGTGATAGATCCGTTTAAGGTGGAGGTGGGATTACATCAAGGATCAGCTCTGAGTCCTTTCTTATTTGCAGTGGTGATGGACAGGTTGACAGATGAGATCAGCAGGAGGCCCCATGGAGTATGATGTTTGCAGATGACATTGTGATCTGTAGTGAGAGTAGGAATCAGGTTGAGGAGACTCTGGAGAGGTGGAGATATGCTCTAGAGAACAGAGGAATGAAGGTCAGCAGGGCTAAGACAGAATATATGTGTGTAAATGAGATGGAGGGTAGAGGAATGGTGAAGATGCAGGGTGTAGAGTTGGTAAAGGTGGACGAGTTTAAGTACTTGGGATCAACAGTTCAGAGTAATGGTGAATGTGGAAGAGAGGTGAAGAAGAGAGTACAGGCAGGGTGGAATGGTTGGAGAAGAGTGTCAGGAGTGATGTGTGACAGATGGGTACCAGTAAGAGTGAAAGGGAAAGTCTACAAGACAGTAGTGAGACCAGCTATGTTATATGGGTTGGAGACAGTGGCACTGACAAAAAGGCAGGAGTCAGAGCTGGATGTGGCAGAGTTAAAGATGTTAAGATTTGCACTGGGTGTGACTAGGATGGATAGAATTAGGAATCAGTATATTAGAGGGTCAGCTCATGTTGGGCAGCTTGGAGACAAAGCAAGAGAGACGAGATTGCATTGGTTTGGACATGTGCTGAGGAGGGATGATGGGTATATTGGGAAAAAGATGCTAAGGATGGAGCTGCCAGGTAAGAGGAAAAGAGGAAGGCCTAAGATAAGGTTTATGGACATGGTGAAAGAGGACATGCAGGTTGGTGTGACAGAGCAAGATGCAGAGGATAGGAAGAAATGGAAAGAGATGATCCGCTGTGGCGACCCCTAACGGGAAAAGCCGAAAGATGATGATGATTTTTGATCTGTTCCTCATAAAAGTTGCAGTTTTCTGGCGAATCAGTGAGGACTGAAGTCATTAAATAATGACAGACATTTGAATTTCAGACTTCATAGTCTTCAGAAAATGGACGTTACCACAGCATCTTTTATGCTATCAACTTTCTAAATATATAAGAGCAATATTTAAAATTTGTTCCTAATTTTGGAACTTTATCTCCCATTAGTTTCAGCATTGTGCATGTTTCGTGTGCTAAGCAGGTGAGAGGTACTGGCCTAGGTACTCTTGTTCCATGTCAGTAGACATCCTCTTCTTAAGAACTGTTATGCGAAAAGGAAAGACAGTGGGAAATTTATTGGATGAGGAGAAAAGCAAGTGTTCTTAGGGTTAATTAGCAGCTTTTTAGATGTGGACCAGGTGGATAAATGAGTGAAATTGTGCTGTAACTGGTTTGCAAGTCAGAGTGGCTAGTACGTTGACAAAGAGGAAGAAGAGTGGAGGACATATCTCAAGACCTTGCAGTACACCTGTTTTAAGTGCACTGGCAATAAATTATAAGAAATTACTATGGACTTGGAAGGGTTTCTCTGCTTCCTAAATTGAGACATGTAAATTCATTGAGAAAACAGCTCTTGTTATGTCAACAAAGAGTTAAGATGCAGTGATGAGTCTATCATTCAGGCTGCAGTAAATGGCAACAATGGCCATTACCTGAGAAAGTGCTGAAGGCATTGTGGGAGCCATGTTGCTCATCACATAGTAGGCCTTAGTTTTTAATGTGCTTAAGTAATTGTTTGTATGAACATTTTTCAAATATTTTGGTAATAGGGCATAGATTAGAAATAGGTCCAGAATTCTTCAGCCCATTAGGAGAAGAGACTTTAGATGGTGTTATTCTAACTTCATGTGGGTCAGTGCTTGAGGGGAGAGTGAAAGAAAGTTAAATATATGAGTCTGGAGGTTAGAGATTTATTTCAGCTGCAAGTCTTAGGAAAATAGGATAAAAGTTTGATGAATTTGGATCCTGAATTGTTGAGCTTGAGTAGAATGGACATGGTCCGTTTTACTGATATTTCAAAGAAGTAAAAGGTTGCTACATAAAAGGCTAGAGGGTATTCATTAGAGAATGAAGGTTTATGTACTTCAATGGTGAGGGAGTAAATAATTGTAATGACTCTACATTAGTTATAGAGGACGGTATAAAGTGGGCATCATCATTAGCAAAGATAGAGAGGTTCAATGTTATTAGTTCATTTTTGGTGACAGAAAGATTATTTTATGTCCCTGTTAAGCATTTTATTTATTTACAGTATAGTTTTGGACAAGAGCAGTTTGCTTCCTGTTTCTTTATAATAACCAAGGCTTTTGCAGTATTGTTTGAACATTTTGTTTTTTCCTTAGACTCAGAAAAGTTTGGTGTATTATGGTTTTGTATGGTTCCCTGTCCAGTTCTTCTGGGCAGAATCTCTGACTTTTATTTTGTCTTTAGTGCCCACTGTAAGCCATGGACAAATACGTGATATAAGCCTTCTTTTTGTAGGGGGTGCAATATATCCTGAACTGTGGTTAGTTTTCAAAACATCTAAAGCAGTAGTAAGATCAGTCACAACTTATGGGAAGGGACAAATATATGTGTGAGTGTGTGTGTGTATGTATGTGTGTGTGTGTGTGTGTGTGTGTGTGTGTGTGTGTGTGTGTGTGTGTGTGTGTGTGTGTGTGTATATATATATATATTTATATATATATATATATATATATATATTTATATATATATATATATATATATATATATATATATATATATATATATATATATATATATATATATATATGTTTGGGTCTACTTTGAAATCCCAATGCCCTATGATTGACTATCATATACACGAGATGTAAATGGTGAAACTTGAAAAACCCAAACATCAACTTTTTCCCAGGGTAAGTAAATACTTGCCCAACATGCCCTTTTCTCCACTGTAGTGTAATCCAGGAGTTGGTATATATAGTTGGGGGGTGTGGAGGGTGGTAGGTTGATTTTACTTACTTTGGCGTGAGTTTCGTTTACATTTGGGCAGGTGTTTACTTACCCAGGGAAAAAGCTGACACTCAGGTTTTTCATGTTTCGCTGTTTTCGTCTCAGGTATATGACCGTTGATCATACTGGCGTCAAGATTTCAAAGTAGATCCATATATATGGGTGCAGTAGCTATGGCTGCAGCATGCATTTTTATCTTGCCACAATTGTTGTTAAATTCTGTTGGTGGTTAAAGTGGCCGAATTATATTGCAGTTGGACTGTAATAGAATTTCAGGTGTTATCCTCATTCTCTGCAGCTGGATTAAGCCCCCCACCCCCATCCTGCATCTCCCACACCCCTTGCTAGTTATGTATACAAAGTATGAGATCACAATAGAGTATGAAAAGGATAGATTTTATGATCTCTACTGTACCACAATTGTGCACTGAATAAAAGCCAGTAAATGGGATCAGCTGATTTTCGATCAGCTGTACCCACCTTTTTTTTCAAAAATTGATACACTTAACCAATTGTTGGCAGCTCATGTATATCAATATCTATCTGTCCATATAATATGGATATGGAGATGAAGAAGAATGACAGTGCCTCAAAACAGCATGTGTGAGGACTACAGAACAGATATGTGGCTGAGTCAGATATAGAAATAAGGTACATAATGAAAACAAATGGTGGAATGCAGAGGCCTAGGAAGTCATCAAAAGAAAGAAGGAGTGCAGGAAAAAGTGGGAGATTGAAAAGACTGGCCAGGTTAGGAAGGAATACTGGTTGGCTAACAAAGAATCTGAGAAAGGAGTTGCAATAGCAAAGAATAGGGCATTGGAGGCACTCTACCAGCTTCAGGAAAGTGACTCAGTAGGTGGCACAAAGAAACTATATCAGGTTGCAAGGCAAAGACATAAAGATAAAGAAGATAGTCAGACATCCTTCATAAGAGATGCCAGCAACAACCTGTTCACTAATCCACAGAATATCAAAGGCAGATGGAAGGAGTATTTTCAGCAGCTTCTGAATGAAGAAAAGCCCACAGAAGCTGTAATGCCCCAGAAACAGCCTACCATGAGAGAAGAAGAGGAGCCCATCATAGAAGAAGTAAGGATAGCACTAAGGAAAATGAAGTCAGGGAAAGCAGAAGGCTCAGATGGAGCCACAGCAGATGTGATAAAGAGGGTCTATATTAGAATCTCAACTGCTTAGCTTGTTGAACGCAGAAATGTTGACAGCTAAACAGCAAAAGGTTAAAATCATGAACGGCCACTTATGCACATTTTCTCATCGGAAAAAATTTTGCTTGGCCATCACAAATTAAAATAAACTTCCAAACCCTAACAAAGTGGGGGGGGCTTCATCCCGCACAACCCCCTAACTAAATATACCAACTTAGACATCGCTCTACATTGGGGAAAGGGCAAATTACTGATAACGGCCAAGTGAATTCTTTCCCAATGAAAAAAAATTGTGTAAGTGGCTATTTGCAATGCTAAACTTTCGCCGTTTAGCTGTCAACGTTTCGGCGTTCGACAAGCTAAGTGGCTGAGCTTATAATATAGATCCGATAAAGATGCTGGGTGAAATAGGGGAGAAATGGCTCCTGAGACTACTCATAGCAGTGTGGAGAGAAAGGCATATCCCAGATGGCTGGAGAATAAGCATACT
The DNA here is from genome assembly GCF_019279795.1 of Protopterus annectens. Classification (NCBI taxonomy): domain Eukaryota; kingdom Metazoa; phylum Chordata; order Ceratodontiformes; family Protopteridae; genus Protopterus; species Protopterus annectens. The sequence goes on from NC_056741.1 coordinate 652,831,949, forward strand.
CATGCCAGAGTACAGGAACAAAGTGGACATCCACAACTGTGGGGAGCTCATAGGCATCAAACTCCTATCACACTGCATGAAAGTTCTGGAGAGAGGGATTAGTAAATGGATACCCAGAGTAGTAGAAATTAAGACGATAATTGAGCAGTTTAGATTCAGAACAGGATGCAGCACAACTGACCCAATGTTTGCAATGAGAGAGATAGTTGAGAAGAAGCTAGAGATGGAAGAATCCAACTGGGCATTCCTAGACTTGGAGAAAGCATATGACAAAGTCTCAAGAAAGCTGATTTGGTCAGTACTGTGGTGGTTCAAAGTCCCAGAAATACTGGAAGAATTAGTGCTGCCTATGTACAAGGACCCAATGACTCAAGTATGAACAATGTTCGGCCTCGCAGAGAGGTTCCCAGTGGAAGAGAGTGTGCACCAGGGTTCAGCTCTGAGCACACAGCTGTTCATACAGGTGATGGATTACATTAGCAATCAGGTTGGAGGGGACAGATCAACAAAGTTGCTGTATGCAGGTGATGTGGCATTACAGGCAGACTGAGCTAGAACTTCAGCAAAGGATAGGAGAATGGAATGTAAAACTGAAGGCACATGGAATGAAACTAAGTACAGATATGACAGTGGTAATGGCAGGAAACTGGGGAAATCAGAAGAAGATGAGAATTGAGATATAAGGGAAGATAGTGGAATGGGTAAATAGCTTCAAGTATCTGGAGGGGGTGGTTGAGAAAAATGGAAGTCAGAGTAAAGAGGTCAAAGGTAGAATCAGAGGAGCTGTAGCTAAGTGACATAGAGTCTCAGGTGTAGTCAATGACAGAAGAATGCCAAAGAAGCTGAAAAGTAAGGTGTACAAGACAGTGGTGCGACCAGTACTACTGTATGGTATAGGATCCTGGGCAATAAAGACATCAGATGAAGAAGCTAGAGATGATGGAAATTAAGTGCCTGAAAAGGGTGGTAGGATGCACATTATTGGACAGATGAAAAAAATGAGGACATAAGAGCAGAAGCCTAAGTAGCTCCAATTGCAGAAAAGATGAAACCAAACAGATTATGGTGGTTTGGACATGTGCAGAAAAGTAGAAGACAATCTGGTGAATAAGATTTAGAACAGACAGGAAGAAGGTAAGAAGAACTGAGGATGTCCAGCAAAGAGGTGGATGGATTGTGTGAAAAAGATCTGTGACAGTTAGGCATGAGTGTTGAAGAAGGCAGGAGTGTGACATTGAACTGAGAGAGATGGAGCTAGTTAACATAACACCCTGACCCCATGTAGAAAAATGGGAACATGGGGGCTGATAATGGTGATGATGACTGATATATATATATATATATATATATATATATATGTATATATATATATATATATATATATATATATATATATATATATATATATATATATACACATGTATAACTGTATATCTGCACACACACACTCACACACACAAACACAGACACACACACACACACACACACAATATACATCTGTATATAACACACACACACACACACACACACACACACACACACACATATATATACATATATATGGATATATATTACATACACATGTATGTACACACACACACACACACACACACACACACACACATATATATATATTACATATATATATATTACACACATATATATATATATATATATATATATATATATATATATATATATATCTGCATACACACAGACATATATAATATATATATATATATATATATATATATATATATATATATATATATATATATATATATATATATATGTATATATACCCGCGGTGTGGTAGCGTTGTTGCCTCTCAGCAAGACATTGTCCCGTTCGATTCTCAGTTAGAGCGTCTTCTGTGTGGAAGCATACGTGAATGGGCGTGCCTTCATTGAAGCTTGTGCGTCTAGGCTGGTAACTCGGCACATAAAAATCCACTACCAAACATTAGCGGACCGGAGTTCCGCTGTGGCGACCCCTAACCGGGATAAGCCGAAAGACACAACAACATATATATGTGTATATATATATATATATATATATATATATATATATATATATATGTATACACACAGACATTTATAATATATATATATATATATATATCTTTATATATATCTTTATATATATATATATATATATATATATATATATATATCTTTATATATATCTTTATATATATATATATATATATATATATATATATATATATATATATGTATATATTACATACACATGTATGTACACGCACGCACACACACACACACACACACACACACACACACACACACACACACACACACACACACACACACACACACACACACACGTGTACTCTCAGTAGCACTGAGGCTGTATACAAAACCAGTTGCTATAGTCATAGAGTTATACATTATAATAAACTTGTCAGATACATTTGAGAAGCATGGCTGACTGAAAATGCACCCCCATCATAGTCAATAGCCTAGTCTTCAGCTCAAACTATGAATCAATAATACAAACAATAATGACATTGTGATATTCAATACCATTGTATGACACGTGCCATGAATCACAAAGTATTGTGTATTACACAATAAAGGATCTCTAGTATTCCAAAACAAGCACACTGATTGGATAGCCCAACCAGTGTCCCCTTTGTAAATTGAGCATATACTAATAGAAAAAAATGTCTTTCCGCTAAAGTACCATTCAGTAACTAGACTTTCTATTTGTATATGCTAGATAGAAGCCTTCTATAATGATGACATACCAAAATATGAGAAAAATCAGATACAATCTGCAAAACTAAAGAAACATAAACATACCTGATTTTTCTCATATTTTTGCAATGCTCCTTGTAAAATTTTCTACTTTTTAAAATAATAAAAAAGAGAGAAACTTAGTGGAGAAGATCCTTTCCCCATTGCTTCTCATGCACTGACGTACTGTGCAAGCATGGGAATGTAACTTCTGTAAGCATGCGCAGCATGTCAGCAAAGAGAAGACCATTAAAGTACAGTGCAATTTTGCAAAAACTATTTAAGAAAGGTAAGTGATTTCTTTCTTAAATAATGTTATTGTACAAGACAATAACCCACTCCTGTTTGTGGGTATATCAGGATTTACCCACAGTTGGCTTTGTTTAATCACTCAGACTTCACCCTAATGATCAAACATACCAACTGTGGGTAAATCTTGATATACCCACACACAGTTGTGGATTATTGCTTAAGTATGGACTGAATGCATTATGTAATATATAAAGCCACATTAACATATGCAACCCAAGGAGCACTATGGTCACTGTGCAGTACATGGCTCACAAAGTATGGCACCTTATCCTTTCACTGCTGACATCCAGTAAACGTATACCTGACCTGATGAATGTGCGCAATTCTAGTAGACAATGTCCACATCTGCCAAAAAAGAATGGCTGCACATTAGCCAGGAGTTAGGTCATTTATCAGAAAGTGGTCTGGACTTCTGAATCCATTACCTCTGTGATGCATACATCATTTTCAGTACCTAGATATGATGCTGCTATACTTAATATGATATGATTGCACTGTATCCTTGCCATATGTATGTGTTTTCACCTCATCAAGTATACATGTAAGATTGTCTAGTATCCAGCACATGACTGTACTGTGTATAACATTGATCATTATACTGTATATGTTCATAGTGGCACTCACGTGGCACTGTCAGTAAGCATGCCAGTGCTTTGCGGCATGACATCAGTTACTGTAGACCACAGATATGCTCACAACTGTGCACACAGTGTTTCTGTTCTTTGCTGTCTGCTCTCACTTATATTTCTGTATGTTACCATCAGTATTTCAAAGAGCTGTATGCATAATTAAAGGTATATATTGTGGCTTTGTAGAGCAGACAGTGCATGAAGACATGGTGCAGTGTATGCAAATCAATGTGAAATCTTATATTTCATTGCTATGTATTCAGTCTGTTGGGCACAGTATATACTGTGACATGGTATAGTGCTTAAAATATATCGCTCACTATTGACACATTCCATATGGGATGTAATTTTGCAATCTATGTGCAACTTCAACTCACAGAATACAAACAATGTGTTACTAATTTAAGAAACATTTTGCTTGACCTTCGGTTCTTATCCAGCATATTTTGATTCATTTTCATTTTACTACCTTAGGAACATAAATTCACTTACATCACCCATGTCCAATGGCTCTATATTGTTGAGAGGGCAGATCACTTTTTCCTCACTCTGATCCATAAATCCTTTTACTATCTAACCATGTCACAACTGTCATCTCACCTACATGTTTCTACTCCTACACATCTACTTTACTCCTGAAGCAGTAATATTCTCATACATAGACTGGCTAACTCAATTACATGCTCTAGTTATGTCTTCACAAATCAATGTACCTAAATTATGGGATAGCCTACCTCCTATTACTAAATTCATTGCCACATCCCGCAAATTTTGATCTAAGCTTCTTAGCAACCTTATCAATAGAACTGCTTGCTTCTGTCTTCATCTCAGCCCGATAACTTAATCTCATTTTTGAGATGTTTTGTATTCTTCACCTGTCTTGCCTAACTTTTCAATTTGTCATTCTAGGTAATTGTACAACTTTTTTTCTCATTTTTCTATATTCTTTTTTGAGGGTTCCATATCTGCTGACTATCAGATCAATTCCACTATGCATTTGTTCTTCATTTGAATGGTGATAATAGTGTAGCACAACTGTCATAGAGGTTGCCTAGGGGAATGCTTCTGGTCTGGTAGCTGATGTGAGCACCCACCTCATCTCAAAGCATTTTATGTGTACCCCTGACATGTGTATGTTCCCACATACATCACAAGAAGGCTGCCATCACTGGTGTGGGCTCAACAAGTCCATGTCCCTCTGATTCTACAGCTGATAGTTGCATGGAAGATTCTGCTTGTATTACAGCAGGTTAGATGACCAGGTCATAAACACCAATCCCCGTGAGAATGGTTGACTGTGTGTAAGCCACTCATTCCTACCTTCTAATAACTATCCCTTCTAGTGCCAGTGCTATTCAAACTTGAGTCATCTGGGTCATAATCAGGGATGTGTCTCTTTATGCCACAGAGCAAGACCAGAATAATTATTCAACTTTTGTATAGTTTGCAAGTAATATAAATAGTTCTTTAGGCAGCACAGCAGCATTGGCCTTCTGCACATAATAAATTGTTCTGTATCATATTATTACTTCTAAAGATTATATTTAGATTTGTTTTCATTATCATGTGTCTTATTAGCTTAGCTTGACTCATCCAGTATTGATAAGCTGTTGACTCTTGAACTGCATCAAGTACATCCATTCTGTGGCTTAAACATGTCCACTGAGATTAGTGTACTATCAAGGTCAATGAACATTAATAAGATAATGAAATAATTAAATAAAATAGATAAACCAAAGGCAAAGTAGGAAGTACAACACATACTACAGGGTTCCTATTAAATCAGCGAACACTTAAAATAGCGAACGCTGTTTAATCGACACTTTGTAATCGAAATGGCGAAATCCTGAATGCACGGAACAGCGATTTTTTTTCCAGGGGAAAAAAATCACTGGGCCGTTTTGGGGACTTTGCCATTTCCTCCACTGTGGTGCGATCTCGGAGCTGGTATATTTTAAGTGTGGGGGGGTGTATTTTATGTCACTTTAAATATATTTCTGATGCTTCTTTTCCCTCCTTTTTTGCATTTAATGATGTAATAAATTGAATAATTGATCCAATTAATGTTTATATAAATACTACTACTAAGTAACATTGAATTGTGATCCTTTGAAGGCGAATGGCCGAGGTACCAGATCTTTGGAGAGAATAAAGAAAATTTCTGCTGGATTAAGTATTGGCTGTTTGGTGTGTTTTATATTTGCTTCTTTGCTTCGTTTGGCTTGTTTGTTATTAATGCTCAGAATTAGTCCAAAATGACAAAAAATACACCGAACCCACAGACATTGCCAACATCCTAGCTGACAGGTTCAGTGCAAACCCCCTCCCCCCCTCCCCACCAAAAGGGCAAATATCTATTCCAGCAGAATGCTGCCCCCCTGACATCTCAGATGCTCAGGTAAGAGCCGCCCTCTCCAAAGCAAAAAACAGCATCAATGGGACCAGACGGTGTCCCGGGCTGTGTTCTACATGAACTCCAAGAAGAGCTAAACCCAAACATAAAACTACTGTTCAATCTCATCCTTACTACAGGATATGTACCCAAAGAGTGGCATACAGCAACAGTGGTCCCTCTCCACAAAGGTGGTGCCTCAATGAATCCTGGAAACTATCGCCCCATAAGCCTGACTAGCTTGGTCTGCAAAGCTATGGAAAGGATCATCATGGACCTCATAAATAAAGATATTGGGGACCTACAGACACTGGATCCTACCCAGTTTGGCTTTGTTAAGGGCAGATCCTGCCTCTTAAACCTGGTCAATTTCTTTGAAACAGTCACCAAGGCCATTGACGAGGGGAAGGTGGTCCACACAGCCTACCTGGACCTTGCAAAAGCCTTCGATACAATACCCCACTCGGGCATTATAGATAAGCTCACCAGCTTAAATATAAACCCCTATGTCACTAGATGGATTGCAAACTGGCTCAAGGACAGAACCCACATGGTTAGAATTGCTGGAGCCATGTCAGACTCCAAACCATTTACAAGTGGCATCCCACAAGGCTCAGTCCTGGGACCTCTCTTGTTCGGTATATATTTCTCAGAGGTACAGGCCAACACGGAAGGACTGTGGCTGACCAAGTTCACAGATGACTGCAAACTAGGTGCCATAATCGACTCTCCAGCCAACACAAGCATCCTCCAAAAGGGCCTCATAGAAACAGACAACTGGTGCCAGAGCCATGGCCTCAAGCTAAATGCCAAAAAGTGTACAGTCATCCCCTTTGGCAAAAACAAAGTGCCCACAAATTACCACATAGGTGGTAATCCATTAAGTATGGAAGAAGTAATTAGGGACCTGGGGACCCAAGTTGATAGCAATCTCTCATTTGACAACCATGTGGCCAAAGTGGTTAGAAAAACATTTTATATTGCCCACCTAATCATGAATGGATTCACATCTAGATCAGGGGAGGTCATCGTGCCTCTTTACTCATCCCTCATCAGGCCCATAATTGAGCACAATGCCCCTTTTGGGATGTACCTTACCAGACACCTGCAGCAACTGGAAAGACCCCAAAAGTACCTCACCAAGAGGATCAAAGGGCTCAAACTGATGCCATATGCTGCCCGGTTAAAGAAACTCCAGCTCTACTCAGTGGCATACCTCCTGCTCAGAGGCAATCTGTGCCTGATGTATAAAGCCATGTCCAACCTGGAATTAATGGACATGCTGTACCTCAGGAAATCCAAATCCCATCGAGCTACGTGCTCAAGATACTTGAACCTCAGCACTGAAATAAATAGGACATGCTGGAGGGACAGATTCATAACCCAGAGGCTCCCTTCACTCCCTCATTGACTCTCTTCAAGAGGAATCTTGATGAGTGGATGGGAGATCATAGGTTTACCCCGGGTATCACTTCTGTGTCACTGTTAGACAGAGGCACAGTATACTAACCTCGAAAAAGGGCATAGCAAAATTCATTTAAAATGGGTGGCAAAAGCCAAACACACTCTGGCTAGGCTTATAAATGCCCTAGGGCAGATAGCCTAGTATGAACCTATGAACCTATTATCGGAGATATACCTAGCTAGTGAATAAAGTGACTGGACTGGACCATTGAGCAGTATGTGTGCCCTGGCATGTAATATTGCCAGTCTGAATCCCAGTTTAGTCCATAACACTGTTTTTCCAGTCTGTAGAGTTTGCCCATGTAGAAAGTGAGTGATCCCTATTGCACATATAGCATAAACTGGTTGAAGTGCTATAGCTGCACTCTGTGTGCCTACCAGTGCAGGACGTGTATGGTTCCTACCCACTGTGCATCATGTCCTGGTCAAATCATTACTATACCAGTGTAGTACACCAGCACAGTAAGTGTGTGGTTCCTGCTGGCTGGGCAATGTATGGTTACTGAAATGGCAAACTGTGTAGTTAGAGAGTACAGAAAATGTGTGATACCTGCCACATGTACAATTTCTGCTACATTCATGTTGTGTGTACCGAGGAGTCTATCATTACAGCACCCTTTCTACTTGATATCATTTTGGAGTGAACACCATATTGGTGTTTTTGCAGAATTAGGATTTTGATATGAAACTGTTTCCACTGTTTTTTATTGCAGAGAGGAGGAAAACTTAACACTCCACTTTCATAGCAAAACAAAGCAATTAAATCAGTCAGGGGTTTCAAGGCAGTTGTCACCTCTTTTGACAATTGTGTGTGTGTGTGTGTGTGTGTGTGTGTGTGTGTGTGTGTGTGTGTGTGTGTGTGTGTGTGTGTGTATATATATACACACACACACACACACACACACACACACACACACACACACACACACAAAATATATGTGTGTGTATATATAACGGAGAAACAGATTCAGATTATATACATGTGTGTGTAATTCATGTCCTTTAAATAAAAACAAATCAAAATGGAAATGTTGTGTAATTATATATGTGTGTATGCACATAAACACACACACACACATACTGTATATATGTGTGTGTGGGTGGGGGGTGTGGTTTAAAACATATGTATGTATCAGGTATAATACTATATGTGGGATGCAGTACAGTGTGAATAAATCTAGAGAGAAATATGTAATACATACTTTTGTAAGTAGTCACACATGAACTGACATATGGATGTGTGTGTGTGTGTGTGTGTGTGTGTGTGTGTGTGTGTGTGTGTGTGTGTGTGTGTGTGTGTGTGTGTGTGTGTGTGTGTGTGTGTGTGCATAACACACATATATACAGAGGCACACAAATATATGCATACACAGATGGGATGTGTGCACGCATGTGTTATTATATAATTGTCATCATCCTAATCAACCTGCTTTATTCTTATTTCTATCCAAATCATTTTCAACATACTAGTTATTATGCTCCACTGTAATGGTTGTCAATTTGTAGGTTTAGTATGTTTTCATACTATCTTAGGACAAGAAAAGTGAAACAAATGTATTTATCCCCTGCCCTTTTCGGTTGTGAAGCCATAAAATATTCACTTGCAGATTCCTATTCATTTAGAGGGCAGTAGCATATTATAGCATTGTGAGTTGTACAATAAGGGTGCATACAATTCGTTATTTATAATAAAGTTAACATAGTAGAGTTGAGCATTATTAATATATACAATCTAGTAAATGTTGTTTAATGTTTTACTTATTCACTGGCACTCACTGGCTATGTGTTATACATGCAAACTTTGTCAAAAATCTTTATGGCAGTACTTTTTTCTTTGCATTGCTATGTGAATTTATTACTTGTTATTATCTTTGCTAATGTAGCCTAGGTCATGGCTAAAAAAGGTCCTGGGATCACTTCACTTTCTTGGTTTTCAAAGTATAAACAAATACAAAATAGAAAAAAAAAAGGATGAACATGACAAAAATAATTAAGGAACTAGTAAAATACATTTTAATTCTGCAACATTCATGAGAGAGAAAAAAAACTTCCCACTGAAGGAATTGGAAAGTAGCAGATAGACTTACTTTGGAGTCTTTTACAGTATTAGTTGTCATCCATACATGATACAGCAGTGAGAGCTTGCACACCTAAGGATGAGAGTGTGGGGAGGTCTGTCAGTTTCTTTAGAACTAAAAAAGAATCCCTTTACAAAAGCCTGCTATTTACTTACTTTCTTTTCCTGAAAGTACTAACATAGCACAGAACAAACTCTGATAGACACATACATGAGCTGCACTCAAGGAAACATAGAAGTAGTTCTGTTACAGAAGGTGTGTTAGATGACAATGCTTCATAGAAGCAGTTCATTTACATAAGGTGTGTTAGATGACAATGCTTTACACTGAAGCCATTCTTTCTTAATGGTATAAGAAAACAACACCATGTCCTTATGTCTAGCATAATACATATAAAGAGAACTTGAAATGTATTCTGGGAAGAAGAAATGAATGCAAGAAAACAAATCATGTTAGCAAGGCAGGCCCCATCAGCGGACACTGTGGGAACACATTAAAACTGCAAGAGAAGCAGCACCTAGAGTGATTTTGAGACATTAAAATAGCTTGTAATACAAAGATACAATGGAGAAAGAATCTTTTTTTAGTTCTAATGTGGAGTTTTCCTTTAAGTTCTTATAAGATATGATACCTATGTGAAACACTAGTATGAGGTCTAGTGTAAATAAAAAAAACAACCTGTCCCTTATAGCTGATTAATATTAAACTAGGCTGGCAGAATTAGCCCTTTAGAAATGCCTACATGGATCAGAGGCTATTATATATTAAAATGTGCACAAGAGTAATAATAATACCCATTTGTTAACTAGGTATGCCTACTGCACACAGAATCTCTTTTCATGGGTGACATGGGAGCAGTGCTTGGTTCATAGGTGTTTACTAGGCTAATGACCACAAGGGCTTTTTTAAGCCTAGCCATGCATTCCAAATCTCTGACAAGTTTTGGTGCCCTTGATAAGTGTAAGCAGGGGCTCGGAAGTTAAAACATTTACAAGCAGGGGCTTGGGAGATGAACCATTTATAGGATGATACTAGGCTATTGGCCCAGAGGCCCTTATAAGCCTAGCCAAGAATTTCACCCATGTTCCCACAAAGTCAGCACCTGTTTTCCCTGTCCAGCAGGGACACAGGTGGGATCCCAGGGGTATATTTTCTAATTCCCATCCAGTCATCCAGGTTCCTCTTAAAGAGGGCTAGTGAGGTACTCTGCTTGACATGGAGCAGAAGTCTATTCCAATAGGGGGGGGGGTCATTGGGACACAAATCTATCCTGCCAACAAGTTTTATTAATGTCACAGACCAGGTTGAGACCTTGCATGTGGGTTGTGCAAGTGGAGTTTGACCTATGGATATGTAGCAACTCCATCAAGGCTGAGTCTGAGATGGCCTTGTATGCCAGACACAGGTCACCTCTGAGCAGTCTGTATGAGACTGACTAGAGGGACAGGGCTTTTAGCTTTTCTCTCTAGGATAGGTGTTTGAGACCCTGGAGTTTCCTGGTCAGGAACCTCTGTGGTCTCTCCACCTGCTGCATGTGCTTGGCAAGGTACATGCCACAGTGGTATTGTACTCGATAATGGGTCTGATAAGGGAGGAGTACATGGATGTTATGACCTCCTTGTTCCTGGATGAAATACCCTTACTTATGAGGTGGGCCATGTAGAAAGCCTTCTGTACAATGGAATCACATGGTGATCAAAAGTCAGGTTGCTATCAACCTGGGTGCACTAGTCCCTCATGACTGATTGCATGCTTAGTACGGTTGTTATTAATGCGATAATTTGTGGTAATGTGATAAAGTTGTTGAAAAAAATGTGATAAGAATTTCTTTGTGCTCTGATCTCTTATGTTCAGATACAAAGTTCATTGATTGTTTTATATTTTATGTATAAATACCTCTAGTCACTGTATTAATTAAATGGAACTTTTCTCCTTGGGCCTCCTTTGAAAATGGACCTCGTCCAGTCGGACCATCCCAGTTAACAAATGTAAAATAAAAATAAATAACTAATTAGCAGGGACACCATTTTCCCCAAAGGAGATAATGATGCATTTCTTGGCATTCAGTTTGAGGCCATGCTTCTGGCACCAGTCATTAGTTTGGTTAAGGCCCTCTTGGAGGATCTTCACATCACTAGGGAAATGTATGACAGTGCCCAGATTGCAGTCATCTGCAAACTTGGTCAGCCACAGACCACTGGTTTTGTCTTACACCTCAGAAAAGTATATCCCAAACAGTAGACACCACAAGACCAATTCTTGGGGTATGCCACTTGCTACAGGTCTAATACTAGAGGTGGGTTCCCCTATTTTAACTCAGTGGGTTCTGTCAGTGAGCCAGTTAGCTACCCATCTGGTAACATATGGGTTGATGCCTAGTTGGGAGAGTTAATCTATTAAACCTGAGTGGGGAATAGTGTTGAAGGCTTTGGCTAGGTCAAGGTAGACAGTGTGCACTGTCTTGCCCTCATCCATGGCTTTGGTGACTGTTTTGAAGAAGATGTCCAGGTTTAACAGGCAATATTTCCCTTTGACAAAATCAAACTGTGTGGGATCAAGCACTTGGAGGTTGCCAATGTCCTTGTTTATAAGATCCATGATAATGCATTCCATGGCCTTGCAGATCAGACAAGCTTGGCTGAAAGGCCTATAATTGCCTGAGTCAGTGGATGCTCCACCTTTCTACAGAGGGATGACAGTGGGTGTCCTCCATTCTGCTGGAATGAAGCTGGTGCACAGGCTGTCAGTGTCTGTTAGAGACAAAGGTGTCAACCCAGAGATAAATTTCATGTTCCCCATCAAATTGCCCAAGTTACACTTGAATTGGGTTAGGTAGGAATTTTGCTTCACATGGATGGGGAGCCTGTTACAGAGATGAGATAGTGTCTGGTATACATATCTCCCCTCAACAGCCTATAGGAGAGAGAATACAGGGATAGGGCCTCAAGGTGGTCTGCACAGGACATGTTACTTACTCCTTCTTTTATTGAGGAACCTCTGTGGACATTCCAGTTGTTGGATATGCCTGGTTAGGTATGTATCAAAGGAGGCATTGTACTCAATGATAGATCTGAAGAATGCTGAATACAATGGAACAATGACTTATTTGGGCCTAGATGCCATACCTTTTTTATAAGTTGCACAACATAGAATGATTTCCTTACTATTGTAGACACATGATGGTCAAATACTAGATTACTGTCTGTGTGTGTCCTTAAGTCCCTGACTACTGGGTCAACTCTAAGGGGTGTGTTTTCAATATGATAGCTACCAGGGGTGGATGACTTCCCAAAGGATAGTATTATGTATTTCTTGGCATTTAGTTTTAGTCCATGGCTCTGACACCAGCTGTATGTCTATGTCAGCCCTTTCTTGTGAACATTTGTGTCAGTGTGGGATTCAATGACCACTCCTAATTTGCAATCATCTACAAACTTAGTCAGCCAGAGGCCAGTGACATTGGCCTTGACTTCAGAGAAGTAAAGGCCAAAATGAGCAGTCCCAGGACCAGTTCCTGAGGGACTCCACTTGTGACTAGCCTCTTTGTAGAGGTGGACTCCACCTCCCCAGTTATGTGACTTATTCAAGGTAACACAGTAGGCAAATGGGTGGTATGAGATTAAACATTATACCACATAATCACAGCTCACAGAATTAGCCCTCTGTGGCAACTGCCAATCAGATTCTGGAATAATAACATTTATAACACTATCTAAACTACTGATAGCATTCCACTTATTTTCACAATGTAGCTTGTAAAGGAAAACTAAAAAGCATTACTTGATAAATAGAAACAGGGAGCTAATTCAGCAGAATTATATGTTAGTGAAATCAGTCAAAAGTGTATTATCTAAGTTCTTAAATGTATTTCTTCTCAGTATCCTTGAGATTCAAAAACATTACCATCAGTGGCAGCCATTTCCAGTTCAGAGACTGCCCTACAGTACTACTAGGAGAGGTGCAGTACCTCGGTGGGCTGTCTCTGACTTACCATTAATGTAACTAAGACTTTCTAAGGGACAGGCATGTGATAATGAATCTTAGGGAATAGGAATAGAGTACATCTTCACCAGGGTGTAGCAAGCAAATTCTGTTTTGTACTCACAAGCTCTTATGCTACCTCCTCAACAACTATCACTTAAAAATGGAAAATCTCTCAAAATGCTGCCACTCAAGCACTTAATAAATGTAAGTGACATTTTCAGTTGTTCCCAATAAAACTATTAAAAATATTGTTTTTAGATTAGCAACATTAATTTAGACTGTTGTAGACATAATATGATCTGAAAAAAGTCCATGGTGATATGATGATATGATGCTCAGAAAAAAAAATTTTTACTCAGTTGAGAAAAAATGAGTATGCCTGGTTATGCCTTTGATCTTCGCCATGACTGGGGAATGAATGCTCTCCAGCAGAGTGTTAATTAACAGGTAATGCCTGGTTATGCCCTTGATCTTCGCCATGACTGGGGAATGAATGCTCTCCAGCAGAGTGTTAATTAACAGGTAATGCCTGGTTATGCCCTTGATCTTCGCCATGATTTGGGAATGAATGCTCTCCAGCAGAGTGTTAATTAACAGGTAATGCCTGGTTATGCCCTTGATCTTCACCATGACTGGGGAATGAATGCTCTTCAGCAGAGTGTTAATTAACAGGTAATGCCTGGTTATGCCCTTGATCTTCGCCATGATTGGGGAATGAATGCTCTCCAGCAGAGTGTTAATTAACAGGTAATGCCTGGTTATGCCCTTGATCTTCGCCATGACTGGGGAATGAATGCTCTCCAGCAGAGTGTTAATTAACAGGTAATGCCTGGTTATGCCCTTGATCTTCGCCATGATTGGGGAATGAATGCTCTCCAGCAGAGTGTTAATTAATAGGTAATGCCTGGTTAAATAAATGAAGTCTGCCTTTTCATGGCAGCATATTAAGCTGCCATTAAGCTCAGACAGAAAAACAAATGGTCATGTGTGTGTGCATATATGTGCCAATGTTCATGTGAGAGAGAAAGAGAGAGAAAGAGATATCCAGAAAGACAGACAGTGTGAGTGAGAGAGACAGGCAGACAGAGACAGGACTGACTACTACAGGCAGTCCATCGGCATGCATTCCTTAAACAATAAGAAGTGTGAACTTCCACCCAGCTGAACTGGTCATCCTAAATTGTCATCAAAACTCCTACAAGAAATTTGACATAACCTCCATATACATCCCCCTGGAAATAATATGTTCAATCCTTGAACATATCCTTTCCTGATTTCCCCACAATGTACCTTATGAAACCCTCATCCTTGGTGAAGTCAATATTGACTAGGCTAAGCTAACAACTGAATCTCCACAACTCAGTATGAACTTACATGGTTTCCATCAATTGGTAACCTCCTCCCACCAGTATTCACAAATCCTCTTCCTCCAATCCCACTATCGACTGGATCCTCACTAACTCACCTAACCTCTATCACAGCCCTTGTACCTTACCTGACACCTTAAGTGATCATCTTTCCACCTTCATCCAGAGACAATCTGCTTACCTAACCAAATATCACTCTTACAGAGATTGCTGTAAACTCTCTAACTCTAATATTAACTTATTTAACTCCATACTATCTAGCATTGACTGGTCATTCCTCTGGCATCTCCCCCTCACTGAAGCTGTGCAATAATTTAACCACATTTTCCTAGATACTCTCAACTCCCTCACCCCCCTCGAGAAGAATTAGAATAAAATCTAATTATGCCCCCTGGCTTTCTCCGGAAACCCACACTCTTATCCACAAAAGAGATAGTGCTTGGAAAGCCTGGGCTAAAACCACCCTGTTCCAGAACTACAAAGAACTCAGGAACCTTGTCAAAAAACAAATCAACAATGATAAAAAATCCTACTACAACTCCCCCCAAATTAACTACAAATCACACCCACGTACATTCTGGACTGCCATCAACAAAATTCTCCAGCCTGGTTCCCATTCTACACCCTCCCCTTTCCCAAATAACACCCCTCTAGAAACTGCTACACTTCTCAATAATCACTTCATTCAAACTGTCCTAAAACTTACGCAAAATAACCACAACACAAACTCCCCTCCTACCCCATCCAACCCATTTAATAAAAAACCTCTTTAGCTTTCAACCTGGTCCCACTGTCTGTGTCAAGTCACTTTTACTTAAGCTCAAATCCTGCTCACCTTTCTGTGATAATCTCCCACCTACTTTCCTCAAACTAGCTGCTGAATCCAAAGCCTATCCTATATCCCTGCTTATCAATAGATCCATTCAAGAAGCTACTGTCCCTAACATCTGGAAAGCCTTCTTTACCACCCCTCTGCATAAAAATAAACATTTGCACGTACCACCATGAACAGAGCACAAATTTCACATAAAAACTTTAATGCAACAATGCCGATAAAATCGGCAAGCAGGACAAGTGCTTTTGGCCTTAGCCTTCTTTAGATCCTGTTTACTGGGCCTAAGACTAAATGTTTAAAAACTTGGCTAGAACAATCACAGTCTTTTGAAAACCATTGCATCACTTCCTCATGCAATAGTTGTCACTCAAAAGAACAATTCCTTCAGTTTACATCACTTCCTTATCATAGCTGTCATTCATATGAAGCATTCACCAAGGTAGCTGTCACTCAAATGGACACTCCCTTAGCTTGGGCCAGTAGTGTTGTAGCTATTGCTATCTCCTCCCATTCAGACCACGTTCTTTCAGGATTGGTTTCAACAGTACCATTCCATTCAAGCCTGGAGGGCAACTTGCCCTTAGGTCTATTATCTATTATTATTAGTTATTCTTCCTCCATTCTATTCTGCAAGTCACCTCCTCTCGATGTTCGTTTTACAATAGAGATGGCAATAAACTTGAATGAGTGAGTGTTATTAAGCTTCACATGTGAACAGAGAGCATTTGTATCCACTTTATTCCCTATATCAGATAAATTCAGCAGGATACACTCTTTTAGCATTCTGTTTGTTTTGCCTATATAATAGGCTGCGCAGAGAGAGCATGTAGTGATATAGATCACATTTTTGGTGGTACAGTTAGCTCAACTTTGTAAGCTACAGCATTTTACAGTTTTTGGATGTTTGAAAACGTTACTTGTATTAATTGAATGACATGCCTTGCAGCAGCCACATTTCCAAGTACCTGTACGTGTATATGCAATATTGCTTGGTCCTTTATTAATGCTGTCCTTATGGCATAATAGCCTCTTCAGGTTCTTCTTGTTTCTGAAAGCAAAGCTGGGATTATCACTTACAATTTCTTTTATTTTGGCATCAGATGTCAATACTTTTTAACAATATCACATATCATCTTGTTGTCAGTACTATAAGTTAGAGTGCATCTTACTTTATTTTTAGTTGGTACTATTGAACTTGTTTGCTCATAACTTTGATACTTGGAGTAGTAGGTTCTCCCTTTAGTAGATCTCAGCTCACTTGCTCTCATAGCATTCATCCTAGTGGCTTTTTCAGTATAACCTCTCTTCTTGAAGTTTTTTAATAGTTCCTTTAGAAAAGATTCCTCTTTGGTACATAATTTCAAAATATGTGTCATTTGATTATCCACTATGTTTCTGAAAATATGCCTGGGATGCATGCTGGTGGAATGCAACATATGGTTGTGCCACATAGGTTTTCTATACAATGCAGTATCAATGCCTGTGGAACCCAGATATACCTTCGCATCTAAGTACTCAATCTCTTTATCAGATGACTTTACATCAGACTTCAGAAATGTGGTTGTACTCAGTAAGAAATAGACAAACTCATTTAGCGTAGCTTTGTTCCCTTTCCACAGAAGGAAAACATCATCCACAAATCTATTGTAAAATAACAGTTGGCCATTTCATCTGTTTCTCTCATCTGCAAACCATTGCTCTTCCCATTGTGCCAAAACAAGGTACGCATAGGTGTTTGCACAGGGGGTGCCCATTCCCATTTCTGCCAGTAGTGTTTTTGTTTATTTCCATATATAAAGACATTGTTCTCTAGCACTAACTCTAAAAGGCTACATAGAAGATCCACATCCACCATTTCACGATCAGCATAGGCTCTTATGGCCTCTATTCCATACTCATTCAGAATACATGTAAATGAACTGTTCACATCCATTGTAACCTGTACAAGACCTTCATAAGAGTCTCTTAGTTCCATTATGTCAAACAACCACCTTAGAAATTGTGCTGAGTCTTTTAAGACTGTCTTTGCTGCAGGTAGCAATTTTTTAAGCTCACCTTCTGAATAGATGGAAAGTGACTCAGTTATCCACACTCTACCTGCCACTATAGGGTGCATGGTTGGATCAAAGCAATCTTTATGGACCTTTGGTAGTCCACTTATGACAGGTATAGTGGGGAAAGCTACTTCAAAAAAATCATATAACTCCTTGTTAATACATCTGCTCATGAATTTCTCATATGTATCTGGTACATTTAGCACCAGTTTATCTACATCCTTTTTACTGATCACAACATAGGTATTCCTATCACTCAACATTTCTTTAATTTTCCTAACGTAATCATATGAATTCATCACCACCAGTGCACTAACTTTGTCTGCTGGTTTTATTACTATATCTGTCCTTTTTTTGTAATTCATCCAATGCAAGACGTTCACCATGACTTAGATTATAGAAATGTTTGCTGCTTCCTTCTTCTCTCTAAGCAGCTATTTCATTCTCACATAAGCATATAAACATGTCTACTATAGGGTGGCTAAGTGTCACAAATGTATTTTTTTTATATTGTTCTTATTGTTTGATGTTTCCACTCTCTCATTGCCAAATATATGTTTTAAAGTAACATTCCTTGTAAAGCATTTGAGATCTATTACAAGTTTATTCAGAGGAGACCGGAATGATGATATGAAGTTCAAACCTCTCTCAAGAATACTCAGTTGGTTCTTCGGAGATATGTATTACTATAGAACTAGCATTCTCATTCATAACACTTTCCTTTTTTTCTTTTCTCTGCCTCTGCTCACAGATCCCTCTGCATAAAGGAGGAAATTCTACTGGCCCATCTAACTACAGACCCATAGCCATCCTTTCCCCTCTTTCTAAAATACTTGAAAAATGCATTCATACTCAGCTGCTAAACTTTCTCCTACAGGAAAACCTTCTCACACACACTCAACATGGCTTCCGGTCAAGCCACAGCACAGCTACAGCCCTCTTATCATTCACTCATACAGTAGCCGAGGCCAGAGATAACAACCAGCTTGCATCCTGTCTTTTCCTTGACCTCTCCCAAGCCTTTGACACTGCCTCTCATCCTATCTTTTTATCTAAACTTGCTAACCTCAATCTCTCAGCTCCCACCCTGTCCTGGTTCACCAGTTACCTCTCCAATAGGTTACAATCTGTCACATGGCTCTCCTTCTGCTTCTTCTCCCTTCCTGTTGCATCTGGTGTACCCCAAGGTTCCATATATAAAGACATTGTTCTACACATGGCTTGTAATCAATCCTCCCTAATTCAATATGCTGATGATTCCACTCTCATCTCTATCTCCAACAACATCTCAGAAGTTCATGCTCATACCCAACACACCTTTCTATCCATTGAAAGTGGCTGTCCGATAATCAACTCAACATAAGCCCCCCAAAAAGACTAAACTTCTGTTTTTCTCCCCTGCACTCTCTCAACACAGATCAACGTTTGTCATTACTTCCTCTAATAATACAATCATTCAACCCGAGCCCCACACTAAGCTCCTGGGTACCATCATTAATGATGAACTAAAATTTAACTTACATATCCTTCAAGGCATAAAAAAAAAAACATCAAAATTTTGGACTGTTGTATAGAAATAGAAATGTTCTAAGTTCTAACGCTAGACTTTACCTTGCTGATGCTTTCCTTCTGCCCTCCCTTCTCTATGCTGCCCCAGTCCTAATTAACATACACTCTACCACCCTGTCCAAACCTCAACAAACATAACACAAATAGCTAGATTTGTCACTAACTCTCCTTATAACTCCCACCACTGCCTTGCTTCAACTCTATCCAATGGCCAGAGCTCCCCCAACAACTCCTTCTATCCCAGCTTCAGATCGCACACTCTGCATTATACAAACCTTCTTCCTGCCCTCCCCTCTCCTCCCTGGTGTCCTCTTATACCTCTAATCATACTCTCCACAGCTCTAGCTAACAGCTCCTTGACATTTACCAACCACACAAAAAAGTTGTAAGCTACTTTACAAATTCCTTAAGAAAACACAAAAAACAAGTGTTGCCACTGAGAATTCCTTTGTAGAAACTTTAATCCACAGGTTAAGCGCTTTTGGCCAAGGACATAGAACCCTACCTATATATATATATATATATATATATATATATATATATATATATATATATATATATATATATATATATATATATATATATATATATATATATATATATATATATATATATATATATATATATATATATATCAGTAAAAATTATTTGCACTTATCATAAACAGCTTTTTTCCTTATAACTTTAAGTGGCACATTTTTTTAAATGCTTGTAAGATACCAGGTCTTAACAATGGAGTTAACTATAAAGCTGTTTTAAGGAAAAAAGCTGTTTATAAGTACAAATAATTTTTATTGATTTTTATTTTTATCTTTTTACAGGTCATTTTTTACTAGTAGGTGGGGTATAATTAGCTTGTTTTAGAAGTGTTAATTGATTCTAGTAGTTGATTGGTTATGCTATTTTTCATTGACTATATAATAATGGAGAAAAGCATTTTTGTTTGTTCTGATGAAGGCCTAAATTCTTGGCCAAAAGAGCTTAACCTGTGGATTAAAGTTTCTACAAAGGAATTTTCAGTGGCTCCACTTGTTTTTTGTGTTTTCTTAAGGAGTTGCAATTTGTCACACAATTTTGAGACTTTGGCAGTTTTTTTGTAGTACTTTACAAATTCACTATAGCCCAAGCTTGGAACAAACTCCCTGCACATATTAGATCCATTCCACATCCAAAACACTTCAAAAAGGAACTTAAACTTCACATACTAAACAGCATGTCTTGCCCCTGTAATGACCCCACCTAACCTACTACACTAATGAATTCTACATAACCATATTGTTTCACTCCAGCTTCACAGACAATTTACTATACCAACTCTTAGTTTCCTCCCTTTACTCACAGTCTTACTACAAAATGCACCATTACCCTAGTACTTCACCGCATGTACATATGTAAATATTACCTCCTTATGTCTAAATTCCTCTCTCTATTACTTAATCCACTATATCAATAGCTCTCTGTATGAAAGGTCAATCGTTGCTCATTTTTCACTGTAAAATAAAAAAAAATCATGAGAATTATGCTTTACTGTAGCATTATCATTATGTATTAGATTTCTCTTTAACTATAGGTTATGGATTGTAAATTTCTTTATATTGGACTGTGAATTTTATGTACATTAAATTGTCTGTATCGCAGCTTTTCTACTCAGGTCTCCACTGAAAATGGGTCTTTGGCCCAGTTGGACTAACCCAGTTAACAAATGTCAAATAAATAAATAAAAATAAATAAATAGT